>NC_056727.1:395382388-395562388 GCF_019279795.1 Protopterus annectens
TGAGGGAATTGAGAAAGTCTGTTATGCCATCGTCTGCATTGTCTTTCCCTGTGTACAGGATCTCATAAAAAAATAAAAAAATAGATTGGTATCTTATATTAAAACATCTTGAACCAGTCCTATAGTTTGCTTCTGATGCCTGTCTTGAAGTTGGTAAGCTAACAGCTTAGGTGACTTCAAATGCTTCAACTAGAACATGGCCTTCAGCCTCTCCATTCCCACTAGGGCTTGTACTGTGTGCATGTCACTTTAACCACTGTAAAGCAATGCCTTTTATATCCTATTTAAATGCCTTCTAGTTACATCTGCAAGGTAAATATAGAAGAGCTTCCTCCCTCCGATTCCATGTCAATCTTACCTGCAAAGGTTCATACCCTACCCTCTTTTTTAAATTCAAATGATCAATTTGCCAGGGCAGCCTACATTTAAAATCCTCTGCTTAATAAATACACATCTATACCAAAGCATGGTCAGACTGTGTACTGGAAAATTTCTTAACTCTTGAAATTTCTGACAGCAAGTGAGAATTCACCAAAAAAATCTCTTCTTGAGCTAAGACGTTGAGAGCTATAGTGGCATGTAGTAATGTGTTATGTTGTCAAATGAACAGGTCTTTGTGCTAGCCGATCAGTTTTTAGACAACTGGCTGACGGTGATTTTTTTCCAAGAAATATGTTTACATTTTGTTTCATGAAGCCACTCTGAGTGAATCCCTCTGGCTTTAAGTCCATAAGTTGAAAGCTCATGGAAACAAAATGCATGTTAGTCGAAGTACACTTGTCGATTCATTCAAAAACAACGTGTTGTTATGTTGGTATTTGTTAGTTTTATAGCTTAGTAAAGCTTCTTAACACATAAAATAAGCACAGCTGAGTGCTTTTCTCCATCAACACAGTCTTTGGTGTTAATGGAAGAAAAAAATATTTCTGGGTAAAGATACCCTTTGCTTTTCATTGTTTTTTTAGATGCCACTATTAGGTTAGGATTTGGAAGTTTTAAAGTTTAGTTATGCTTGCAGCTAATAGCACAGTTTCTAATTCTGTTGTCCTTGTTGTTGCTGTTGTATAGCCATGGAATTCATGACTTCCATGCGAGACAATATATGGCAATTCCATTAGCCTCAACACCCTGATAGCCCACTACTTCATGGTCACATAGGACAAGGGGAAGGGGAAAACACTCAGAAATAGCACTTGGTGCCTGCATGATTTCCCGACAATGTTTTTCAGTGGAAACGTTGGCACTGTCAGGGAATCGAGTCTTGGGGAAATGAAACTTGGGAATTGCCATTTGTCAAGAAGTAGTGTAGCCAAATTAATGTGTATATACAAGAAAGGGTGGTGCAGAGGGTATAGACATCTGCAAAAGCACTGGTTATAATGTTTCAATTTTGTTTCTTGCGTGGCATAATTTATATGTTTCAGCATTTGTTTATAAAGTATTTGGAGTAGCAGTCTTGTGCAGTTAATGACTGTATTTTTTTGTTTTTTTTGCTTAGCATGACAAGAATTTGGTACCACGTACTTTGGTTTTAAGTTGTGAATCTAGTTTTCAGTTTTCTAAAGGAATTTTGGGGCACTTTGTGTTTAAGTAGTTTTATGGTATTTAAGTTAGTGCAGTGCTGTTTTAAATTCATAAGTAAGTACTAGGCTAGCTGCGGGCAATTTTAAGCATAGCCAGTTTCCTTTATTATGCTTGAATTAAGACATTTAGTGCAATGTATTTTTTTTTTTGGTTTAAATAATTGATAATATCATTTCCAGCTAGTTTTTTCTTCATTTTAATTATAGAGTATTTCAATTTAGGGCTTTTGCTTCAGCTGAGCTTATTTGCTTTTAGTGTGAATGCGGCAGTGTGTGTGTGTGTGTGTGTGTGTGTGTGTGTGTGTGTGTGTGTGTGTGTGTGTGTGTGTGTGTGTGTGTGTGTGTGTGTGTGTGTGGGTACTTGTCAGAGAGGCAGTGACTTTCATTGTGTGTATATATATATATATATATATATACATATATATATATATATATATATATATATATATATATATATATAAATATATATATATGTGTGTGTGTGTGTGTGTGTGTGTGTATATATATATATATATATGTTTAGGTCCCCTTCAGAATGCCGAAATTCAAAACTTCGAAACCCATATGACCATAGACCATACGTTTGAAGTTTTGAAATACCGACATTTTGAATGGGAAATCACATACAGCGCGGACTGGGAGATTTCCCTTGTCCTCGCTGTAGGGCGATCTCGGAGTTGGTATATTTAAGTAGGGGGGGTGTGTTTTTTTTATTTTTACGGGTTTAGTTCACATTTTCAAACAGTCAAATGTTCGATCATATGTCTCGGCCATATGAATTTCGAACATTTGAGCATTCGGTTATGTGAAGTAGACCCACATATATATATATATATATATATATATATATATATATATATATATATATATATATCAGTTAACCCAGCTGAAAAAAACAGAAGATGCACTATGTAAATACTAGTACTGTTAGGAAATATTTTATAGAGAAATGTGTAAGGCTGGGGGGGTAGGGTTAGGGTTAGTGCACATGAGATATCTGGTACAAACAGCACGCCTGAAAACAGTTACTTTCCAATATGTCAATGCATTTGATAATCAAGGCCAGTCCTGTTAAAGCAGCAAGCAGCATATATATGGTACTTCTTCAAAGAATGCATTTAGAGTAACATCTGTTACCCTCACAAGAAGAGCAGGATTTATTGATTTATTGATTGATTGATTTATGTATTTATTTATTTATTTCAATAACAGACTCAGCAACATTTTATGCTTATTTTCATTTTTCTGGCAGTTAATGCAGGGGATTAAGTCTGCAGAATGTTAATGCCATAAGCTGTTAATAAGCAGCTTGTTGTAATCCATGGTTTGATTCCCACAACATCCATTTGCTTATGGTATGACTCTGAGAAAGTCACTTAACGAAACTGTGCTTGCCAGGTTGACCTGAAACAGGACATATGTGTCCAATGGGCTTGCACAGTTAATAAATTTTAAAAAATCCACCTCGTTTGTCTTATCAAGAATTTATACTTGTTATGTTCTCCAAAGGAAGAAGTAAATTGTACCTTAATGTGCCACATATTATGGTACAACACAAAGGTTCCCCTTAATGTGTCATATACTATGGTACAACACAAAAGTTCCCCTTAATGTGTCCTATACTACGGTACAACACAAAGGTTCCCCTTAATATGTCATATACTATGGTACAACACAAAGGTTCCCCTTAATGTGCCATATACTATGGTACAGCACAAAGGTTCCCCTTAATGTGCCATATACTACGGTACAGTTCCCCTTAATGTGCCATATACTATGGTACAACACAAAGGTTCCCCTTAATGTGCCATATGCTATGGTACAACACAAAGGTTCCCCTTAATGTGCCATATACTATGGTACAACACAAAGGTTCCCCTTAATGTGCCATATACTACGGTACAACACAAAGGTTCCCCTTAATGTGTCCTATACTACGGTATAACACAAAGGTTCCCCTTAATGTGTCATATACTATGGTACAACACAAAGGTTCCCCTTAATGTGCCATATACTACGGTACAACACAAAGGTTCCCATTAATGTGCCATATACTATGGTACAGTTCCTCTTAATGTGCCATATACTAAGGTACAACACAAAAGTTCCACTGTATCTATCAGTAAGTTTGAAATGCCTCCGGATACCTGTTGTTAACAGTGCTATACATTTGTAGTAATGTGAACTGTAACCTGCCTTTGCAATATGTAGCAAGCATCAGGATATAAGGCACAGCAAGAAAAACCTAGACATTTTGACGCAAAGACCCAATTGTTTCTACTTCACAGAAAATAAATAAAAAAATATTTTAATGATGTACCAAGCCTACTTATAGCATTACATAGAGTAGAAATTGAGTTTGCCAGGTTGCACAAAATGAAATCTGGTAAGAAAGCATAGCAACCACAGTTACTTTGTTGCAATTAAAACTGACAGGTGCAAATGTTATATTCTAGTTAGATAAAATAAAACATGTTTAGTCCTATATCAAAAATAAATGGATAAATAAATAAAGGTTTCTCCAGGATAAGGTATGTACCATTTGGTAGCTCTGGTTTCTACAACAGCTAATTACTGTACCAAGAAGAGTCCTCTGCTTTTGATTTGCAGGTCACTTCTTGTCATAAATTATTATTCACTTGAACTCGGCATTCTGACCTCTTCTGCCTGCTACTGTTTTATGTTGACTGTGCAAAATACAGCTAAGTACATGCAAACCCAAATATCAAAACAAATGTTTTACATAAATAATTTCTGTCCTGGTAGATTAATTTATGAAAATTGACATAGGCGACAAGATTGTCAAAACAATTTAGCTGATTTAATGCACCTTATGATAGCAACAGTTAAGTGGTTATTTTTTTTCAATCTTGTGTTGTTATTTGGTAGCATGTAATATATTGGATACATACCCTTTCCAGGGCTAGCAGTTAAATAAAAAATAATAAAAGACAAATATGGTTAATGAGTCACATTTTAAATTATTTTTATTTTAAGAATAATGAAGATGAGGATGAGTGTTTTAGTTACATGAGAGCCGCTGCGTTTTGAATGAAGGTATAGTTGGGCAACAATGACAGTATGGTGTTTGTCATTATATTCTTATGCAGTAACATAGCTTAGTCTGCTCAAAAATGTTCAACTAAGTCTCTGTATTCTGCAATCTGCTTCCTCAGCTTCACATAAAAATTATGATGTGGCCATTCAACTAAACTAGACAGCAAGCAAATGTTTTCTCATGAGTTGGCATAATGGTTAAGGTGTTTATCTTACAGACAAGAAGTGCAGGGTTTGATTTTCATGAAGGGAAACTGGAAAGGATTTTAATGGTCCACAAGGGCAGCTAGCCTAGTAATTACATATTAACCTATGAACCTAAGGATATAAACAGAGATGCAAACATCAATCCACTGTGCTTCAGGATTTCTGAATGTTTTTCTTGTTTATGTTCTCCAAAGAAAGGAGAAATTGGAGGCAATGAATATCAGTTCAATAAGTCATGATTCTGAAAGGACCAGGAAGATGAGAACCTGACCATCTGAGGGGGGAAAAAAGGAAAAATAGCTGATTGCACCAGCTATAGTACTGGAATATAAAGCAGTACAAATGTAGGAGGCTGCTATTGTGTATTTCATGGGGATAATATTGACTAGACAGTACAATTTCTTGGAGCATAAATCCATACAGTCATTCTCCACTTTCCTGCTTAGTCCAGTTCAGGATCATGGGAGAGATGCAGTCTATCTCAGTGCTTAGTGAAAGCAAGGCAGATAAAATTGTTCTGGATGGAGCCCCTGCCCATCACAGAACACATACACTCATTTCACAAACAGCATGCACACCCGTAAGCAATTTGAAGGACCACCAGTTCATCTACATCAAGCCTTTGGTATGTGGGAAGAAACAAGAACACCCCATAAAAATGTAGACACCAAGAGGACATGTGGACACACCACCCGAGAAATAAACTGGAACCGGAATACAAACACAGCAAAGGTAGCACATACAAAAAGGTTACTTTCATTTTATAATAATATAGCACCAGCTTCATCCTCCTAAAGCCAGAGGGGACCCTGATAGCACAGTAGCCACAAGTGTGACAGGTACCAGTTGGTAACTATGTTCTTCCCTACAGTATGAGATTGTGCTTTATAAGGTTTGTATAGAACATGCTATTAAAAGATTCTTCAGTTTACACTGATGGCAGTAGTTACTTTTCCTTGCAAGCAGTGGCTAAGAATTCACAGACATGGTACTCACTGCATACCACTAGTGTGCCAGACAAAATACATACAAAGGCTTTACATGATACAGAAATGGACAGAGGGTGATACAGTGTTAGAGTTATGTCACTGTGTCCCATAAACAGACAGGGTATGCTTGCACAAGCATGTCAATCTGCTTGGATATCATTCAGAATACCATGTAAGCAGCATTGTATTTGACTGCAAAAACTAAGTAGGATGGTAAAATGCTAAGCTCACAAACATGTTTTTTGTAAGATAATCCATTAATCCATATGCTGCTGAATCTGCTATTTATAGCTACTATGCACCTATAGTATAATGAATGCCCTGTATTGTGGGACAAAGAAAAAAGTGATGGTTTACTGTCCATACTTAACCTCCATTAACAGTGCTTACATCTACACCAGCTCACCCTTATGATCCTGCCTGATGGTAATGTATGGTACCCTCACTGTGCTTTAAGTGGTATGTTGTAGCACTGCACACCTCAGCCATGCTATGCTCACTGTTATGAGCTGCCTGATGGTAATGTATGGTACCCTCACTGTGCTATAAGTGGTATGCTGTAGTACTGCACACCTCGGCCATGCTATGCTCACTGTTATGATCCTGCCTGATGGTAATGTATGGTACCCTCACTGTGCTTTAAGTGGTATGCTGTAGTACTGCACACCTCAGCCATGCTATGCTCACTGTTATGATCCTGCCTGATGGTAATGTATGGTACCCTCACTGTGCTTTAAGTGGTATGCTGTAGCACTGCACACCTCGGCCATGCTATGCTCACTGTTATGATCCTGCCTGATGGTAATGTATGGTACCCTCACTGTGCTTTAAGTGGTATGTTGTAGTACTGCACACCTCGGCCATGCTATGCTAACTGTTATGAGCTGCCTGATGGTAATGTATGGTATCCTCACTGTGCTATAAGTGGTATGCTGTAGTACTGCACACCTCGGCCATGCTATGCTCACTCCTATGATCCTGCCTGATGGTAATGTATGGTACCCTCACTGTGCTATAAGTGGTATGCTGTAGCACTGCACACCTCGGCCATGCTATGCTCACTGTTATGATCCTGCCTGATGGTAATGTATGGTACCCTCACTGTGCTTTAAGTGGTATGCTGTAATACTGCACACCTCGGCCATGCTGTGTGTTATCAATTATAGATCTTCACCTGGCAGAGAACAGCATCAGCACAGAATTCTAACAGAGAACACCTGTGTCACATGTCCTTTTTTCCATGGTGCTCTCTTTCATTGTCCAGCTTCATAATGGCACAATGTGCTCTATTTCCAGATGCAGCATATTGCCCTCTGCTCAGCACACTGTATGGCTTTTTCTGTACTACACTGTGACACAGTTGGCAAGAGACAGATGATTTCTGCAAACCATGCACCTGCCACTCGTGCATAGAACAATGTCCATTGGTATGCTGCATGAAGTACTTTTGTGAATCCGCCTGTATTGTTATGCATGCACTCTGCAGACTCTTACTTAAGCCTTCTTTTCTGTATTTTCCTGTGCTGAAATTTGTTAGCATTTTTATATTCCATTGTCTGTGGCAGCTTGCAAACATTCATTTTCAAAAAACTCTTAAAAGAAGATGTGCTGCCAGATAGCAGGCAAATGAGTATAAGGCATATAAAACTTCACTACTATGTATTTCAAATCATTTGTTTTTGTATACAGTGCTTTGAAGGTTTACAATTTACATCATATTTAGGAAAAAAAGTGAAAATGCCTTTAACAAGGGTAACATTTTTGACATATTAATAGTTCCCTTGAAAATAACTTGTCAGGATAATGTGTCTACTGTGCAAAATGTCTTTATCATTATTATTAAATTCCAGCTAACATCTCTCTCACTGCAGCCACAATATGTTGACGGCAGATCTAAATAACATCCTAATGTTATAACTACTTAATAACAGTTGCAAAAGTATAAGAGTGAAATTGTTAAACTCCAGTGAGGATATTTTCTGTGGCATTTTGAGATAAATGAATAATGAAGTTGTAAAAGTGGATAATAACATGACAATTGGTGAAGTTAGCCTGCTGAAAATGAAGTCAAGCTTCCATCTATAGTTCTAGCTCAGAAGCTCCATATTGTGCAAAACAAAATATGACTTTTCAAACAAAAGACTGATATACCTTCATGTCAATATGTTACAGGCAGCTCACCATTTTGTAGTTGTGGAGACCTGCAATGTTATCTGAAGGCAGGCCTTGGTTAGCATAGTGGTTAAGGTATTTACCATGCGAGGTTCAATTCTGCAGCTTTATTGCTAGCATTTACCTATGGTTGTGGAATAACAGATATCACGTATGTAATGTTGGAAGCCTGGGGAAAAGGATTATGGCTATGAAGTACTTCTCAAATGTATCTTTTAGTTGCAGGTTTGATTTTCTCACTCTCCATTTGTATGTTTTGTCACTGAATACGTCATTTTATAAAACTGTGCCTAAGAGGCAAGTGTACCTAGTAAGTGTACCTAGTTAAACAAATAGCTGAAACCTGCAGTACTGCAGGAATTTCTTACTAAAGCTAATTCTGAGGGGGATCTTCATTCAACTGTATTACAATTATATGGTAAGATGATACATTTAAAGTATCATTTGTAAAAATTGTTCAATCCTTGAGACACTTCTGCTAGTTTCATGCAATAACGTATTGTTATGTACTGTCTTGATCCATGGTTCTTTCTCCAGACATGAATGTCAGTAAGGCATTGCACTTGCTCTCATCGGTAATAGTAGTAAACACTTCCAGACATGAATGTCAGTAAGGCATTGCACTTACTGTCATCAGTAATAGTAGTAAACACTTCCAGACACGAATGTCAGTAAGGCATTGCACTTGCTCTCATCGGTAATAGTAGTAAACACTTCCAGACATGAATGTCAGTAAGGCATTGCACTTGCTCTCATCGGTAATAGTAGTAAACACTTCCAGACATGAATGTCAGTAAGGCATTGCACTTGCTGTTATCGGTAATAGTAGTAAACACTTCCAGACATGAATGTCAGTAAGGCATTGCACTTGCTCTCATCGGTAATAGTAGTAAACACTTGACATGAATGTCAGTAAGGCATTGCACTTGCTGTTATCGGTAATAGTAGTAAACACTTCCAGACATGAATGTCAGTAAGGCATTGCACTTGCTGTTATCGGTAATAGTAGTAAACACTTCCAGACATGAATGTCAGTAAGGCATTGCACTTGCTATCATCGGTAATAGTAGTAAACACTTCCAGACATGAATGTCAGTAAGGCATTGCACTTGCTGTTATCGGTAATAGTAGTAAACACTTCCAGACATGAATGTCAGTAAGGCATTGCACTTGCTCTCATCGGTAATAGTAGTAAACACTTCCAGACATGAATGTCAGTAAGGCATTGCACTTGCTGTTATCGGTAATAGTAGTAAACACTTCCAGACATGAATGTCAGTAAGGCATTGCACTTGCTGTTATCGGTAATAGTAGTAAACACTTCCAGACATGAATGTCAGTAAGGCATTGCACTTGCTGTTATCGGTAATAGTAGTAAACACTTCCAGACATGAATGTCAGTAAGGCATTGCACTTGCTGTTATCGGTAATAGTAGTAAACACTTCCAGACATGAATGTCAGTAAGGCATTGCACTTGCTCTCATCGGTAATAGTAGTAAACACTTCCAGACATGAATGTCAGTAAGGCATTGCACTTGCTGTTATCGGTAATAGTAGTAAACACTTCCAGACATGAATGTCAGTAAGGCATTGCACTTGCTGTTATCGGTAATAGTAGTAAACACTTCCAGACATGAATGTCAGTAAGGCATTGCACTTGCTGTTATCGGTAATAGTAGTAAACACTTCCAGACATGAATGTCAGTAAGGCATTGCACTTGCTCTCATCGGTAATAGTAGTAAACACTTCCAGACATGAATGTCAGTAAGGCATTGCACTTGCTGTTATCGGTAATAGTAGTAAACACTTGACATGAATGTCAGTAAGGCATTGCACTTGCTCTCATCGGTAATAGTAGTAAACACTTCCAGACATGAATGTCAGTAAGGCATTGCACTTGCTGTTATCGGTAATAGTAGTAAACACTTCCAGACATGAATGTCAGTAAGGCATTGCACTGGCTGTTATCGGTAATAGTAGTAAACACTTCCAGACATGAATGTCAGTAAGGCATTGCACTTGCTGTCATCGGTAATAGTAGTAAACACTTCCAGACATGAATGTCAGTAAGGCATTGCACTTGCTGTTATCGGTAATAGTAGTAAACACTTCCAGACATGAATGTCAGTAAGGCATTGCACTTGCTGTTATCGGTAATAGTAGTAAACACTTCCAGACATGAATGTCAGTAAGGCATTGCACTTGCTGTTATCGGTAATAGTAGTAAACACTTCCAGACATGAATGTCAGTAAGGCATTGCACTTGCTGTTATCGGTAATAGTAGTAAACACTTCCAGACATGAATGTCAGTAAGGCATTGCACTTGCTCTCATCGGTAATAGTAGTAAACACTTCCAGACATGAATGTCAGTAAGGCATTGCACTTGCTCTCATCGGTAATAGTAGTAAACACTTCCAGACATGAATGTCAGTAAGGCATTGCACTTGCTGTCATCAGTAATAGTAGTAAACACTTCCAGACATGAATGTCAGTAAGGCATTGCACTTGCTGTCATCGGTAATAGTAGTAAACACTTCCAGACATGAATGTCAGTAAGGCATTGCACTTGCTGTTATCGGTAATAGTAGTAAACACTTCCAGACATGAATGTCAGTAAGGCATTGCACTTGCTGTTATCGGTAATAGTAGTAAACACTTCCAGACATGAATGTCAGTAAGGCATTGCACTTGCTGTTATCGGTAATAGTAGTAAACACTTCCAGACATGAATGTCAGTAAGGCATTGCACTTGCTGTTATCGGTAATAGTAGTAAACACTTCCAGACATGAATGTCAGTAAGGCATTGCACTTGCTGTTATCGGTAATAGTAGTAAACACTTCCAGACATGAATGTCAGTAAGGCATTGCACTTGCTGTCATCGGTAATAGTAGTAAACACTTCCAGACATGAATGTCAGTAAGGCATTGCACTTGCTGTTATCGGTAATAGTAGTAAACACTTCCAGACATGAATGTCAGTAAGGCATTGCACTTGCTGTTATCGGTAATAGTAGTAAACACTTCCAGACATGAATGTCAGTAAGGCATTGCACTTGCTCTCATCGGTAATAGTAGTAAACACTTCCAGACATGAATGTCAGTAAGGCATTGCACTTGCTGTTATCGGTAATAGTAGTAAACACTTCCAGACATGAATGTCAGTAAGGCATTGCACTTGCTGTCATCGGTAATAGTAGTAAACACTTCCAGACATGAATGTCAGTAAGGCATTGCACTTGCTGTTATCGGTAATAGTAGTAAACACTTCCAGACATGAATGTCAGTAAGGCATTGCACTTGCTGTCATCGGTAATAGTAGTAAACACTTCCAGACATGAATGTCAGTAAGGCATTGCACTTGCTCTCATCGGTAATAGTAGTAAACACTTCCAGACATGAATGTCAGTAAGGCATTGCACTTGCTCTCATCGGTAATAGTAGTAAACACTTCCAGACATGAATGTCAGTAAGGCATTGCACTTGCTCTCATCGGTAATAGTAGTAAACACTTCCAGACATGAATGTCAGTAAGGCATTGCACTTGCTCTCATCGGTAATAGTAGTAAACACTTCCAGACATGAATGTCAGTAAGGCATTGCACTTGCTCTCATCGGTAATAGTAGTAAACACTTCCAGACATGAATGTCAGTAAGGCATTGCACTTGCTCTCATCGGTAATAGTAGTAAACACTTCCAGACATGAATGTCAGTAAGGCATTGCACTTGCTGTTATCGGTAATAGTAGTAAACACTTCCAGACATGAATGTCAGTAAGGCATTGCACTTGCTCTCATCGGTAATAGTAGTAAACACTTCCAGACATGAATGTCAGTAAGGCATTGCACTTGCTCTCATCGGTAATAGTAGTAAACACTTCCAGACATGAATGTCAGTAAGGCATTGCACTTGCTGTTATCGGTAATAGTAGTAAACACTTCCAGACATGAATGTCAGTAAGGCATTGCACTTGCTCTCATCGGTAATAGTAGTAAACACTTCCAGACATGAATGTCAGTAAGGCATTGCACTTGCTGTTATCGGTAATAGTAGTAAACACTTCCAGACATGAATGTCAGTAAGGCATTGCACTTGCTGTCATCGGTAATAGTAGTAAACACTTCCAGACATGAATGTCAGTAAGGCATTGCACTTGCTGTTATCGGTAATAGTAGTAAACACTTCCAGACATGAATGTCAGTAAGGCATTGCACTTGCTGTTATCGGTAATAGTAGTAAACACTTGACATGAATGTCAGTAAGGCATTGCACTTGCTCTCATCGGTAATAGTAGTAAACACTTCCAGACATGAATGTCAGTAAGGCATTGCACTTGCTGTTATCGGTAATAGTAGTAAACACTTGACATGAATGTCAGTAAGGCATTGCACTTGCTCTCATCGGTAATAGTAGTAAACACTTCCAGACATGAATGTCAGTAAGGCATTGCACTTGCTCTCATCGGTAATAGTAGTAAACACTTCCAGACATGAATGTCAGTAAGGCATTGCACTTGCTCTCATCGGTAATAGTAGTAAACACTTCCAGACATGAATGTCAGTAAGGCATTGCACTTGCTGTTATCGGTAATAGTAGTAAACACTTCCAGACATGAATGTCAGTAAGGCATTGCACTTGCTCTCATCGGTAATAGTAGTAAACACTTCCAGACATGAATGTCAGTAAGGCATTGCACTTGCTGTTATCGGTAATAGTAGTAAACACTTCCAGACATGAATGTCAGTAAGGCATTGCACTTGCTCTCATCGGTAATAGTAGTAAACACTTCCAGACATGAATGTCAGTAAGGCATTGCACTTGCTGTTATCGGTAATAGTAGTAAACACTTCCAGACATGAATGTCAGTAAGGCATTGCACTTGCTGTTATCGGTATTAGTAGTAAACACTTCCAGACATGAATGTCAGTAAGGCATTGCACTTGCTGTTATTGGTAATAGTAGTAAACACTTTCAGACATGAATGTCAGTAAGGCATTGCACTTGCTGTTATCGGTAATAGTAGTAAACACTTCCAGACATGAATGTCAGTAAGGCATTGCACTTACTGTCATCAGTAATAGTAGTAAACACTGAGCATTCTATGCATGATGCCTTGATTTTTCTTCTTTGGTTTATTGCACAGATCCTATTGTAAAATGAATAAATTTCAGTTATACCATCTATAGACGTATGTTAACAGCTGTGGCGTCCGGCCTACAAATGGTATAGATTACGCTGTACTGAAGTACTGTTATATTATCTTATTGTTTATAATAACACAGGTACCTCCAGACAAGAATCTCGCTAAGGGCTTTAATCCTTTTAATCAAATAAATCTTTAAAGGAACAAGTGGTCATGGTAACTGAAAAGAGAAAAGAGAAAGAATGTTTCTCTTTAGGTCAGTAGACACCCATTGGAGAAATTAAAGACCCGAGAATAATTTATAGTGCCAGAAAATTGTTCCTTGGCAGTGGTAGGTAACCATGAAAGCCCCATTGAGTTTATAGGTACATAATCCACAAGACCATTGAGGAGCTAAACCCTTGTTTGCAAGAGTGCTGTCTGGTTAAGTGACATACCCTGCGTCACCTAGTAGGAAAAGGAGGCTGATGAACTGGACAACAGGACGGAAGTCATTAACAGCTCACAGCCTTAACTGCCTGTACTAGCTTCCAGATGGCAAGGCTTGAAAAACAAATGTCATCCCTCTTAGCACCTTAGCTACATATGACTTTCAGAGGTTATGACAAGCCATCGCTTATTTTGTATATGCTTATATGTGCCTGAATGTTTTTAAGGAATATGTGAACATTTCTAAGGGGTGGGAGCACATCAGTACAACAAAGCAAAACAACTTTTTGTATTCATGAATTATGGTATGTACTCTATTCACAGGAAAATTCACATGTACATAAAAAAGTTTCTTTGCAGGTTTCTGGTAACAGATTGAGAAGTTCTTGTATTATTCGTCAGCAATTGAGAAAATGCCATGTTTCATGTTTTTACTTGCAGAATTAGAATGTTTACATTTCCTAACAGGTATATTCAATTGCTCTGACATGCCCTCCTAGTTTTATTCCATTTTTCCATTAAGACCTCTGAATCTGAAGATGTGAAATATTTCTGATGGCAACTTTTATTTGTTTATGCATGTATGTATGTATGTATGCATTTATTTATTTATTTTCTACTTGTTTGCTGCAGAATATGATTTTCTCTGTGTAATATTTGTGATCACTTCTAACTCAATGTGAGACAGACACACCAGCTGTTCACAGCAGCTTTTACTCCCTACCCTAGTATGAAAGTTATGCAACTGATAATATAGGTTCATAGGTTCATAGGTAGGTACTAGGCTATCGGCCCAAGGGCCTACGTAAGCCTAGCCAACAAGGTTCCCTGGCTTACGCCATGCAAGAAAGTTATTTTCCTGTGCCACTGTCGAGCAGAGACACAGAAGTGATCCCTGGGGTCTGTCATAGACAACTGGATGGGCAAATTGGTATAGCAAGTTTGTGATATAGCATCACGGTCTCCTGCCTTGTATATGTCATGCATTACTAATTTTTTTTCACTTGAAGCAACAGAAAATAAGAGATAAATAATGGTGTTGTAGATACTTTCTTTAGGGAAATCGTTTAAGCTTCTAAATGGAAAGGTTTACACTCATTTTCCATGTGTTTTCTATATGACTGTGCAGCTGGGTTTTGAATGCGTTGAGAAAATACTATTCTGTTCTTTCGCTCCCTCCTTCTCATCCTGAACCATTTGCAATTTAAGACGTTTTGATTTTTTTTTCCTTTCTACAGTGTAAATTAAGTTCCTGCCTGCAAGTATGAGAAAGAGAGGGAGAGAGAGAGAGAGAGAGCGAGAGAGAAACGGGGGGGGGGGGTGGACAGACAGAGAGAGTGAGAGAGAGAGAGAGAGAGAGAAGGGTAGCCCTGAAGATTTTGAGGGAGACACCTAAAAGGAGTGACTTCTGACTTGTTTATTGATGTTAGTGGAGTAAGACAGGATACAGTTTTTCTCAGTCCAAATGCACTAGGAATTATTTCATTTCATTTTGCTAGCTGATATTTTTATTTTCTGTCTTTCCTCATTGAATTTTTAATCGCTGTTTATTTACTTTTCCTTGAATGCATTGTCTTTAGTAACAGTCTGCATATGACTTATGCTGGATTCTCTTAGCAAAAAATGTCATTGTCTGTAGTGAACTTTGTACTGTGTGTGCTTTCTGTTTTCACTGTATAAAAGTGCATGAGAGTTTGCTTGACTTTAACCATATACTTTTCCTTTGGAATCAGGCCCATTCTCTGAAAGAGACCACAGAGATCTGATGGTTATGAGATTATTTCAAAGCATCTAAGGTAAACTATAAGGCAATGGGTATACAAAAAGTGTTTATAGTATAAAGAAAACAGTACAGTGAAAAAGGATAGACACTGAAACCTTTTTGACCCACCGTATACATAATTTCAATTTATGAACAATTCTATAGCTTTTAGACATGCGTATGAGAATGCATCGGTAACATCCCTGAGTCTGAGTATGCATATGTATGGAGATGTAGTACTGCACAAACTGTGCTGGCATAAATTTATGTTATGACTTGTGTCTCATAAACTGTTAACTAGACAAATGGTGCAGTTGAGGCATCATTTGCTGCAGTAGTGAGTCAGGAATGCCGTTTCTGAATCTGTAAGGAGTACAGAACAATAGCTGTTATGCGCTACCATTAGAGCACTGGGATGAGCCACAGTGTTTGTTTTTATTGATTTTGTTAACAATATGTGGCATTAGGCTCAGGCACAGTGATCAGGTTTGAATTGTTGTTATCATTTTCAGTTGTAGTACCTCACTGAGAGGAAGCATCACTATTTTAATGGCAGATGGTAACATAATAAAGGTGCTTATAACTTGCAGTATAAGTTATTAAGCAGAAACGTTTATCTCTATTCATTTTGCCATTTTCCTTTTTCTCCAATCACTGATGATGATGATGTGTCTTTCGGCTTTTCCCAGTTAGGGGTCGCCACAGCGGAACTCCGGTCCACTAATGATTGGTAGTTGATTTTTACGTGCCGAGTTACCAGCCCTGATGCACAACCTTCAACGAAGGTACGCCCATTCACACATGCCTCCACACAGAAGACGCTCTAGCTAAGAATCGAACAGGACAGCGTCTTACTATGAGGCGACAACGCTACCGCAGCACCACCACCACTAATAAACAATATACTAGAATATTGTTTAAGATATGAAGTGTAGAAAGCTGGCCTAAAAAGTTGTCAAAAAAAGTTCTGCTTGATGTGAAAAGCACAAAAGAACAATGTAGCCCACATATGCACATGCCTCTAGCCAATTACAAAGATTTAACAAATGCAGCAATATATTTTACACTTCCAGTGCACTTTTCACAGCTCAACTGGCATTTAAAGTTGTTGAAATTAGTACTGTTCTATGTGCCACCCAACTAGTGATAGGAAGAGGTCTCAAACTAAAATAACGCTAAAAGTTTGTGGCCATTATAAAATAGGCTGTGACACATTCAGATGACAGCATTACTGAATGAAGTAATGAAAAATAATGTTTATTTATTTCAGTATGCTACAAGATGAATGCATATTTAGACACTACTGCATCTATAAAGTAAAAGAAAATATGAACATTATAATCATGAATACACTAAGTTCTCCTTAGACCTCTGAGTCTGAAAATGTGAAGCATTTCTGATGATATCTCTGTAGGTTCATGTATGATTCTAAAGTGAAAGTCAAAGCATTTTTCAAATATTGCAGGTGACAACCAGCAGGAAATAGAGATCCATTGTAAATTAAATATTCTACATGTTACTGGTGTGACCATGGGCACTCCCTATGCTAGCAGCTATTCCAATATGGTATTGGCTGAATGGGAATGCAATTTTTTGTTTGATAACCATCCATATGTCAACTTGGTAAAATGTTATTGTCAGTTTGAGGATGATATAGTTTTAATTTGGAAGGTAATGAAACTTTGTGATCAATCTTCATTCAATATTTACACAAGATGATCAACTTTTTAAAGTTTACTTATGTATTTTCTGAAATGAGTATTAATGTTCTTGATGTGCAGATTGTTAGAAATCAGGATGACCCTATCAGTACTTTTGTTTATAGTAAATATTGTAAAAGGAATACTTTGTTATATTGTAGCAGTATGAATCCCAGGTTCATTTATTATGATATTTTGAAGGGTCAGATGGTACATATGGCATGTCTGACCACCAACACCTACTACCTTTCAAATGCTTTTGCATCTCTAAGAAAGGACTTTTTGGACAGATGTTACAACTACACAGATGTAACAGAAGTTGCTAATAAAATAACATTATTCTCTATGCTTTATAGGTACACTGCAGATTTGCCTTACTTTTGTGGAAATGTGAATTCTTGTACCAACTCTATAACTACAGCTACTACAGATAGGACTGATTTCCATGGTTCTAATCTGTTGAGAGCTTCCCTAATTTATGCTAAAAATGCAAATATTGTTTATGATATCTTTAAAAAGAATTGGCCTATACTTTTAGCCAGTAGTGACTTAGCATGCATGGCGGGACATAAACCCTATTTTGCTTTCAGGAATAACTCTAACCTGGGACGTCAGTTGTGTTATCACAGTGACTATACCTCAGTTAGATGTAGTAAGAAAGAGACTTTCTCATCCAAGCATTACTATTACAAGTACCTTTTGCATTCTGATTATTTTGAACATCTACTTAATCATAAAAGATGCAATATTTTTGACTATGCTGACTGCAATACTGAACATTTCACACATGTTTTTATACATGATAAATGTGATTTATTTTATGTAGGTAAGACGGATAGATTGTTTAAAGGTAGGATTTATGAGCATTTGTATGACATTAGATAGCAGAATCCCAAGAATGCTGTATTTAATCATATTGCAACTGCAGGGGATGGACATACTTTTAAGTTTATAATGTTACAGGTAGGTAGTACATGAGGTAGTGATATTGGGACAATAACAAATAATTGTGAATATAACTGGAATGCTAGGTTAGATGCAACTAGTCTGCCTGGTTTGAATGGGCATTGTACCTTTAAACCTAAATAACTTTGATGAAATAGTTTCATTAGTTGTAATCACATGATTTCCTTAAGATAGATATAGGTTTACTATCAAAAGATTGAAATTCATTTGGTCGACATTCATTTGGTCGAAATCATTACATCGACAGGTCATACTATTGATGCCAAAATGTCTACATTTAAATGGTCGACACACGCCTCAAACTAACACTAGTGTTTTTGCAGGGGGGGGCTGCACCCCCCACACCCCTCGCTACTTATATATTACAACTCCAGGATTGCACAACAGCGCTGATGAGGATAAATCTTTGCCTGTTGTCAACATAAGGTCGACAGAAGATCGACAGCACTGTCTGTCGACCAAATGAACTACTTAATATTAATTAGTCGACCAAATGTGTCGACCAAATGAACATTAGACCAAATGAATTTCAACCTTTTGATAGTAAATCAGGGATATATAACTATATATATATATATATATATATATATATATATATATATATATATATATATATATATATATATATATATATATATATATATATATATATATATATATATATATATATATATATATATATATATATATGTGTGTGTGTGTGTGTGTGTGTGTGTGTGTTCCCTCTGTACTGTGATTTTAAGTGTCTTTTTCTTTAGACCAATGTTGCCTCTGTACTGTGATTTTAAGTGTTTTTTTGATATATTGTAAACTTGCCACTGTTAATGCTTGGAGCTTTTCTCCCCGGGCCTCTACTGAAAATGGACGTATATCCAGTTAGACTAGCCCGGTCAACAAATATAAAAATAAAAATAAAAAAAAAATAAAATATAAAAAAATATATATATATATATATATATATATATATATATATATAAATAACAATCAGACCATTAAATATAAGACAAGACCTTATATGTGAAAATGACTTTGTAAATATCAAAACATAAAAAAGAGAAATGACACTGAGGTGAAACTGTTGTTAAGCACTTTCATTCTGTACCAGTGTCAGAACTTCATCAGAACTAATACTGTAAAATAAAACTGTGTACTAAGTAATATAACAAGTGCACACTGTTTAAAAATGGTTGACAACATCAATACCCACCAGAAACATCTCAAAAAAGAAATTAGCCCATTAGCAATCTAGAAACAACCAGCTGAAAATACAGTAGCTAATCAAACAGAGTGGGACATGTCCAAATAGGCTCATACAAACTAGCGTAATGCACATTTCAGATTCAAGTTTTCATTCAACCCCAGAACCATCTCAGCATTTAACAGCAACTGCCAATGGAGTTTTTTTAGCTGCAGGAAAGTGTCAAAGTCACCAAAAACCTGTTCAGTCTGTTCAAAAACTAGAAATTTGAAACCATAAAGTCATGACATCTAATACTGTGCCATCCTAATGCATTGGCTTTATCTTTTTTCCTAATAGCAGACAAATGTTCCTTAACTCGTTCAGAAAGCTTTCCAATCATTTTCCCAATATAAAATGCAAGACAGGTGTTACAGACCATAAACTACTATGGAGGAATGGCATTCAAAATGTCTTTTAAAAGAGACAAGGAAATTACAGTGTACAAATTTTATATGATATATATATAGATATATATAGATATATATTGCATTTTTATGTTTATACCACTTAAGAAAGCATCTGGTTGACGTGAAAGAGCTTGTTGGATTGTATAATAAAATTTCCTAGTGTGCATAGTTCCAGTTGCATTTTGTTTTTGGCTTTGGTATTTTATTTGCAAAACAGGATTTATCTGTTACACCTGATTTGATTGTATCATTTAATGTGTATTCCTTTTTACTTCCCATATTATACTAAGGTTGTGCCTGAAAGGTGTCCCAGTGGTCTAGTTCACCTAACTGAAAAATAAATAAATTCACAAGAACCAATCAAATATATTGGAGGAGCTCCCACATGGAGTTTTAGCAGTTTACCCTCAATATAAAGACTAATTTAGGGCAAATGTCTTTTTATAATTTTATGATCACAAGCATCCGCATTCAAGGCAAAATTTCATAAATATTGAATTAGATATCAATACGGGGGTCTACTAATAGCTCACAATACACTTGTTAGCTACCACTTGCTCAAACTCCCACTAGCCTACACTCCTATTACTGCTTAACATTCTCAACACCTAACTCTGTAAAACTGTATAACTCCACCAATCCCAAAACTTTAACCCTAAAATTCCACCCAGTTCCCATCCAAAGTCCTTGCTTCCTTACCCTAAAATTCCACACCCCATCCCTAAACCTAAAGTCTACAATATCTCCCTAAATCTAAATAAACTTTCAAGCCCCCTCCTTTACTTAAACTAAATTCCCCAGTCACTCCCTAAATCTAAAACTCCTTTCCTGTTCCATTATCCATAAACTCCCTTCACAGTCTCTAACACCTAAAATAACCCCTTTCCGCTCCCTCCCTCACCGTGGCTGGTTGCCTAAATTCATGTTCAAGTTCAAGTGTGAGCAGCAGCCTACATTGGCTACAAGATACTCAAGTCTCTAGATTTGAGACAGTGGGTTTTGAACTCTTGGAACTGAAGTACTTGTAGAGGAGAACCAGTAATATGCTATACTTAGTTTATTTCATCCTGAATTTATACAGATAGATAAATAAATAGACATAGTTTGTGTGTATGTGTGTGTGTGTGTGTGTGTGTGTGTGTGTGTGTGTGTGTGTGTGTGTGTGTGCGCCTGCGCGCATGCATATGTATCTTTCTGCATGTGTACAATATGCATTTTATATATATATATATATATATATATATGGGTCTATGTTGTTAGATCAAAAGCACACAACATTGATCTAACAACATTGAAGCCCATAAAAGCAAAACTGCACTATCTTGAATGTGCACTTTCGCAAAAGCCGGTTTTCATAACTGGCAAAAAACAGACTAACAACCTGTAAACTGCACCCCCCACACCCCCACAATTTAATATTCTAACTCCGAGATCACACTACAATGGGGAAAAGGGAATATTCCCTCATCCCACTGTACTGTGATCTCTACAAGAGGTTTGTTAGCTGTACATCAACAGTATATGTTGATGTACAACTAACAAAACATGCAAACAGCATGTTTTCTCCTTTTTTCAGTCTTCTTTAGCGAAAGTGCATATTCGATGTTATGCACTTTCGCTGAAGTGTGTTCGTCAAACTTTGGTTCGATGAACCGTGCTTTCGGCATTCTAACAGAGACCCATATATATATATATATATATATATATATATATATATATATATATATATATATATATATATATACTGCATGTGTGTGTATGTATACACACACACACACAAACATATGTGTGTGTGTGTGTGTGTGTGTGTGTGTGTGTGTGTGTGTGTATGTGTTTGTGAGTTGTGAGATATTAGATATAAGAGCTCACTAGAAATGTTGTTGTGTCTTTCGGCTTTTCCCGGTTAGGGGTGGCCACAGTGGAACACAGGTCCGCTAATGATTGGCAGTTGATTTTTACGTGCTGAGTTGCCAACCCTGATGTACAACCTAAAACGAAGGTACGCCTGTTCACGCATGTCTCCATGCAGAAGACGCTCTAGCTGAGAATCGAACCAGACAGCGTCTTACTGTGAGGCGATAATGCTACCGCAGTACCACCACCGCGGACAACTCATTAGAAATGTTATTTTGCTTAATACATCTTTTTTTCTCTACTTAGCAATGAATAAGCAATCAAAAGAATCTTTATTAAGCTCTATCACCCCCCCACCCCTCCACACATGCTTTAAATAGCACAAGGGTTGGGCATGCAGTGTATTGATGCAAGGCGTTTGAGGTAAGTTGGTTTTATAAAGTATCAAGAGTTTAAAGTATGCCCTATTAGTGTTCATTTTTTTTTTATTTCAGTGAGTAATACTTTAACATATGCTCTGATATTGTTGCTTCATTCTCAGTAAGTAGTAATTGTGTTGTAATTCTTCCTAGGATAAGTTCATTATAGTGTTGTTCTTTTCATATCCTGATTATCCCTGTATTTTAGAAGCTAAAGCAGTGAGCATTATGGTTATAGACTACTTTTAATGCAAAACTTGGAAGTCATTGCAATAAGTATAAGCTTTACTGGGGATTCATTAAAAGGCCTACCATGAGGCACAAGGGTATTTTATCATGATGTGCCTGTTTGCAATTCAGATGTGTTAATAGGTTCATAGATTAGTACTAGACTAACTGTCTTTATGGGCTATTTTAAGCCTAGCCAATTATCCCATGTGAGAATCAAACCCTGTACTTTATGTCTGTAGGGTAAAAACCTTAACCATTTTGCAAACCTCCCACCCAAAAGCTCTGCTTGTATTTAGATTATATTATACCAGATGGGACTCAAACCCACACACCCCAGCTTAGGAAGCCACTGCCTTATCCATTAGGCCACAAATCTCAGTGAGGTAAGACTAATTTGAATTGCATTTACTGCAGTAGTGGCAGTAAACTGCTGCTTATGCAGATGATGGCATTCCCCTGAATTACTCTCCTAAGCACAAGTGCACACAACATGAACAAAGACACAAACATACACACAAAAACACACCACAGTCTGTGTATCTGTTTCAAATCTGTCTGCCCTACCACAGATGAAGTGTCATTATGGCACCTATCTGTGCTACCCTTCTGGTCTAGCGCATCTCCCCTCCCCACAATCCCTGTACTGTTATTAGTGCTATTATGACACTTTAAGAGTAATACCTGGTGATCTAGTATACTGGTTACCAATAGAGTTAAGATTTGGGTCAGGGCTAGGATTACAGTTAGAAATAGTGGGCTAAAGGTACTGGTAGTATGAGGGATTACTTCTCCTCTCACACTAGTCCTAATGTGTGCTGATTCTAACCCCAACATTAAATGCCTCTAACCTTATATGAAACCCTGACACTAAGCAAGACACACACACACACACACACACACACACACACACACACACACACACACACACACACACACACACACACACACACACACACACACACACACACACACACACACACTCAGAATACTGAAACATTGGATACTTATGAGATGCTTCAGAATTCTGATACACTCAGTTTTGACTTGTATGATTTTGCACTTGGCATTATTCCTTTTGCAATCTGTGCTAGAGTCAGCAGCCATATGCACTCAGACAAACACACACACAGGTACGCACATGCATGCACACACACACAGCTGCACACACAGAAACAATACACACACACACACACACACACACACACACACACACACACACACACACACACACGTTTATTGCTTTTGTTTACTGGGAAAGGGGTCTGACTGGCCAGAGATCCCATTTTCAATGGAGGACTAGGGAAAAAAGCTCTATTTTGCAGAATAAGTAGAAGGCAGTTATACAAGATGTATATAATAAATGTACATACACACAAAGAATAGTAAAGATATGACAATTAATAAAAAATAATAAATGTGCATACATAGAATAGTAAGTCTATCTTATTCACATTATTGATGATTTAGAAGGTCAAATGCTTAAATATCGAGCTAGAATTGTTGATCTTCAGAATGCTGAAAACCAAATTAAGAACAAACATGTCTTTTTTAGTTCCAGTTAGTACACCAACCCTAAGATCAAATAAAACTCGAACAACCTACAAAAGCAAGTGTGGAAGGAGTCGCAGACACAAGCTTTAACTAATGAATGCTTTCATTCTTTTTATTCAACTGAACTTTTATTAGAGTTAAAAGCAAGTACACAAATCAAGTTTAAAAGAAGTACCAAATGAATCACATGAGCATCCCTAACCAATAAAACATTTCTCTTTGTTGCCTCTGTTCATCTTAAAGTTACAGTGTACATAAAACCATGTTCAAAAAATGGTACCAGGCACTGACCACTCAGAAATGGTCTATTGTAGCTAACACAATTCTGAATATGATTGTGCTAGAATGAAACCATATTTCTATAAAATGAGAGACTATGAGTACTTTTAAAAACTTTAAACAACAGTGTTTAGCATTTAAAGTCTTTGTGCCATCAGAAAACATTTAATGTTTATGGTCTCATTGAGTCTGGGTAACTCATCTGCCTGCAGTCATATTTGCCACCAGGATTCACAGCATTCAAGGAGGACATTCTAATTGCCAATAAATTCTTTCATACTGACAGCATCTAATACAAAAAACTGGATTTTTTTTTAAATTAATACACATTAGAGAGTATTTGGCTAAATAATTACTAGTGTCTTTTTTTCTTTATAGCCAAAGTTGTTCATAAATTCTTCTTGATAGCTTCCTCACAGTTTTTCCAACATAAAACCCTGGGCAGGAATCACAAGATGCCAAATTAACCACTCCTTGTGAATCACAATTATATCTGTTTCTGGCCCAAAGGTTTAAATTCAGTGCCTTAATGTGAACATTGGAAGTGGTAATACAATTGGCACTGCTTATATTTGCTATATTTGTAAGTACCAAATGTATTTGTTTCTAAAGATGAAGTCTGACAGTATTCTAACATGGATTTCACACTGTGAATTATTTTATAAGTATACAAAGGGCTGTCACCAGTAATTTTGGCTAATTGACCATTCCATAAAATGATCTTCCAGTTGTCTCTGAGTATGTCTCTAATCAGATGCATGTCACTAGAAACAGGAAGTGGAAAACCCCTCCTATATTTACCCAGTGAAGTATTTGTGGAAGCCAATTATTCTCCTGTGTCTGTCACTGTTTCTGGCTGCTTTTTCATCAAAATTAGTTAGCTTTGTTTGATCTAAGTATAAATATTTCCTTGATAATGTTTGTGAGGCAGTCAATGTCATAGCTTTTTTGGGAGGAAAAGCAATTTTAAATATTCTGCTTCTTCCTCAAAAATAGTTTGCTTACTGGTAAACCTACCGAGTCTGATAAATTGTCTTTTTATCACCCCTTTTTTCATATGACAGGGGTGTTAACCTTTTCTGTGCAAGTATTGATTTACAAAGGTCGCATTCCTGAAAATTTTACCTGCAGACTGAGAAACACCTTCCTCTTGGGAAACTGTAATGTCAAAAAAATCGATGGCCTTTCTATAACCACTCATAGTGAACCATGAAAATGGGGTAGTGAAATTAATGAAGTCAAACAATTGATGTAGTTCCACTTCAGTGGCCCCCATATTTGTTAACCTATTAATGGCTTGGTGGGAGCAGGTACACCTCAGACCTCACCTTTTGTTTGAAACGGTAGTCATTTACAGGATATTTACTGATGACCTTATTTTTCTATGGAAAGGAACCACAGCATTTTATTGGTTAGGGATGATCATGTGATTCATTTGGTACTTCTTTTAAACTTGCTTTGTGTACTTGCTTTTAACTCTGATGAAGTTCTGTTGAATAAAAAGAATGAAAGTGCTCAGTAGTTAAAATGTGTGTCTGGGACTCCATCCACACTTGCTTTTGTAAGATTGTTCGAGGTTTATTTGACTTTTTTAATTCTACACCACATCTTGTTGTTCGACTCTAAGACCACACAACAGTGGAGTAAGGGAAAATTCCCTGATCCCCACTGTACTGCAGTCCCTCTTAAAAGAGTTCCCTTCACTTACTTGCAATCAATGTGCTAAAGATCAATAATATGGGTTTAGTATACAGCTGTTCAACGTTCTGAACTATCAATAATGTCAATGGGACCCATAGACAGATAGATAATGTGTGTGTGTATATAAAGGAAAGTCAAAAATGAAAACAGCAAGCAGCTGAAATGCCCAGTGTAGCATTGTCCCTTTAGGTATCATATTGTGCAGATGTAAATTATTAATAAATGCTTTAATGGTATATATATATTTACCGGTAGCGTGTATTAAAATACATTAACTTTGGATTATGGCTAGAAGTTGCTTCCTACACTTTATTATTTTGATCTGCACCTTTGTATAAACAAGAAATTCCTACAGTCTTTCTGTTTTCTTTGGATTGCCAAATAATTGTAAAACAACAGCTCCGTAGCTACATCTGTAATACAGTATACAAAGTCACTATTCATGATGTCATTTAAACTTCTCTGTCATAACATTTCAGCTGATGTAAACAGCAAACTAGGTGCTAACAAAAGTGTAGTATAAAGCTATTTCACATGTATGTAATATATTGTGAAATATAACTAAACATTTATGCAATGATGTTTCATAAAGCAGTTTTCAGTGAGCTGTTTTTTTCCTAAACCAGATTTTAGTGACACATTTCTTTCTAAGTATTCAGATTTCTTAAGGAGATATTGTTAAGTTAGACATTAACATCTCCACATCTTAAAATACATAAAATGTGACAGTTTTTTTTTTTTTTTTGGGGGGGGGGGGTTGTTACGAGATGGTAATCTTGTAGCATTGCTACCTTTTTAGATTCCCAATATGGGAAATGTTTATGAAAACGTAATTTTGTAGGACAAACCTTATTCAAACTGGGTTTCCCTTTCTTGATTAAATAAAAGCTGACTGTTGCAGAATTTGAATTGTTTTTGGTGTTTCATATCATATCATATAGGGTGTTTCAGATACAAAATGATTACTTTATGTGACTATTAGATGCAATGTAGGAAATATTTTTTATCCTGAAATCTCAGGACATTTACAATTTTTCATGATTTTTGCAGGCCGAAACTGCCCAATTAGGCACCATCCAAGTGGAAAGGTTGTAGCCCTATATTTTGGCTACTTTTCTGAAACAATAAATCCTCTCTAAAAATAATTGTCTGCAGTTATGGTGTAGAAACAATATTAAGTATATGAAGTGTTAGTATTTCTTGAACAGCTCTACTTACATTTTCTTAAGCTCGGGAGTGATCCTTTCTGTAAGTGGGACAAGAAGATAAAAAAATCTGTGAATAACTGGTGTACTGCCTAAGTATGTCTATGATGATTTCAAGTGATGCACTCAAAATAATTAAGCATTTATTCTATAATTTATCTTAGTTTACTTACCAAACTATTGTCCAAATCACAGCTGATCATTTTCTGATATGATACAATCACTAATGGTACACTGCTGTTTGAAGTAATCGAGAAGCAGGCTGTAAAATCTGTAACATTTCTGAATGCAGTCGTTATGTGAAGATCACTACTGCTAGAAATAAAACTAAAGGAAGACAAAAAAATCTAGTGTTGCATTTTCTATATAAGCATTATAATCAATTTGGCTTCAATAGTTGAATCACAAAAGTAAGCAACTAATTAATAACTGATCACATGGAATACAAATATTAGGCAGTGCATGTTAAAGAAGTATATATTCAGGCATTTCAGATAGCAAACAATTCATATTTGGAGTTGAGTTAAAAATAACCATCTTAATAATGTTACAGCCTTCTAACTCTTGTATGTGGAACAACAGCAGCTGTGGAAAGCAATTAGGACTGAAAAACACATTAGGACATGATTCTGTGAGAGAAGACAATTCTATTGAGAGCTCTTATGCAGACTGACAGTTTAATTTGTTTCTGTCTATTCTTTTATAGGTTTGAAAACAATCATGGCCAAACCATATGAGTTTAATTGGCAGAAGCCAGTGCCCTCCTTTATGCAAGAAGGGGCTGTGTTCGACAGATATGAGGAGGTAAGATTTTTGACATAGTAGTGACCTAATTCTGTCAATTCATGTCATAGGATGTCCAGAACAGTGGACTTATAGAAAAGTGCAGTAAAACAGTAAGCAGTCAGTTGAGAAAATATTCTAAAGATGTTTGTGTTGTAGCATGTAGATGGCACAATGCATGTGGTTTTCTACTTCAGTCTCCGACTGACACCACTAGAAATGTAACAATTGCCCAATGCTACACAAATAATTTATTTTACCTCTGGCCATATCTTATTTTATTTGAGAACACTTATTTTGGTTTCCCCCTAAGATATGTGACAGGACTATACAAAATATAGTGAAGACATTTTTTTTTAATTTATAGTGTAGTAATTCTGTATGCAGTCTTTAACACAGACTAACCATGACATTCAAAATGTGCAGACATTATATCAAGCCACTTCCTTGTTTCATGGTGCTTGAAGATTTTGTGTTATGTGGTTCATAGCAATGTACGTTTACAAGGTTCCACACCACAATCAACAAACAAAACACATTCCCCATCCAAAACCAGATCTTCTGGGCGTTTACAAATGTAGTTTCTGTACCTTTTCACTGTCTGACATTACACTCTCTAGATGAAGACTGCAGTTATAAACATTTACTTTATAAACCTGCAAGAAAATGGTGCTTAGCACATTGTTTGCCAAACATGCATCCAACAGTGCACAACATATGGAATAATTAGAAAACTATATATGTGCCATGGAGAGGAACCCAGAAAGCATTATTTTTTTCCATTCAGAAATAAATTGCAAATATATAAAAAATGGCAGCGTAACCAATGACAGTCACAAGCACAAGCTGCCAGACTGCACATTAAGGCTTTATGTTTGAAATTCTCTGAGTTATTTGGAGGAATGGGGAAAAATTGATTCAAGCACCATTTTATAAAAGAAGTTGCCTTTCAAATTTGTATACTGGTTAGTAGAACATATCTTTGAACTAAATAGAACAGTGTTTGTTAAACTCATTAATGCCTGGTCAGCAATAATCTTGAGGCAGACATGCCTGAAAAGCACAGTTTATTAGTGGAAGTGAGAGGTGAAAGCTAGATGGTTTCCAGATTTGTGATATTTTAAACTACAACTAACCTTGGCTGGTGAGCTGGGATGCTATGCATCAGTTGTAATGAATTTTAGAAATGGGCAGATAAATGAATGAAGCCTTCTGAAACATGGCTGGAAAATGGGCCATATCCAAAAATTGGACATATGAACATATCTCAGATCGAGCAAACCAGACGCAGCTCTTCTTTTAATTCAGTCGTAAAGGAGTAATGTAACAACTTATGACATTTCAAATCAGGATGAAGTGAAAATTGCATATTTGTAAATGACTGCAAGTGGGCACTAGACAGTGCACTCCATAGTAAACACTCCTGTAAAATTGTAATACCAGATCAAGAAATGAACACCAAACAATGCAGTCAATAGTAAACACTCCTGTAAAATTGTAATACCAGATCAAGAAATGAACACCAAACAATGCAGTCAACAGTAAACACTCCTGTAAAATCATAATACCAGATCAAGAAATGAACACCAAACAATGCAGTCAACAGTAAACACTGCTGTAAAATCATAATACCAGATCAAGAAATGAACACCAAACAATGCAGTCAACAGTAAACACTCCTGTAAAATCATAATACCAGATCAAGAAATGAACACCAAACAATGCAGTCAACAATAAACACTACTGTAAAATCATAATACCAGATCAAGAAATGAACACCAAACAATGCAGTCAACAGTAAACACTACTGTAAAATTGTAATACGAGATCAAGAAATCTGGTTCTAGACATATTCCTTTGGTAAAATGACAGAGTGCTTACAGGTTGCTTAAGTACACATGTGATAAGGAAATGTATATCTCTAGTCCCTGGTGGAAATTCAGGTTGAACAGAGGCATCTCTCTCTCTCTGGGGAGGCTGTGCACTTTGGGTGGAATATCACTCAGAAAACTGGGTAACAAGCTTTTGCATCACCCTGCTGCATGCCTGACACCTGCCAATATGCAGGCATGCACAGGAAATGGTGAGTCCTAAATCAAACTCTTCTGCTGATGAATTGGATATTGCCATACCATGACCATGCTTCAACCCACAAAGAGGAATATGTTGGTTTTAGTGGCCAAGTAAGTGTTTTAGGGGTCAGCAGATATGGAGGAGAAAAGATAGCCAAAAACATCAATAAAAAATGATATGTTATTCTGAAATGAGGTATTAAGGGAGTCCAAGGAGAGAAGATTGAGTTAATGAAGTACCATCTCAAAACAAGGGTTACGAATAAAACAGGCAACAAAGATTAGAATAAGTTGGCTACTGAGTGTGTATATCATATAAAAGTCACATCAAAGACAAGGAGTGCTAAAAGCTGGATATAAACCTGCTATTCATATTAAATAAAGAATCAAAGCAGACTAAATAGAAACAAGGGAAGTGAAAAACTAAAACTTCACCTCAGTCTTCATGAGATGTTTATGCAGGCACTCAGCACAGAGAGATCAGTACCAGAGACGAGGTTGAATCATGTGTTTTAAATTTTCAAAAATCACATTGATGAAAAGTAGAAGGATCAAATATGCTCTGCTTCTATACATGTCATATAAATAGCTACAACAGTTATATATATGGTACTAGTCAGAAAGGGTAGTAGTGGTCTTCGTTAAGATGAAAATAAAATGAAAAGCAGCTAGTCTTAAGGATAGATTAACAGCAGTTAATATGAGGAATAATATTTGGGAAAAGAGTGGCAGATTGTAAACTGGGAGGTGAAGTACTAAATACAAAAGAAAGGGAACAATTTATTTTCATTTTAGATGTTCTAATCATAAGCAAGCAATATGAAAAGTATGCATTGTTTTCATGTTTTGTTTTTTTTTTACCAGACAAAGAATTTGTGCATCAGCATGTCTTTCTGGTGAGAGGTCAGACAAATGATTGGCACCAAAGTGTCTGATAAAGTGCAACTGGACAAAATCACTCATTCATGTATTGAGGCTGCCACACACACACACACACACACACACACACACACACACACACACACACACACACACACACACACACACACACACACACACACGGCAAAGAGAACTGACTTCAGAGTTGGCTGTAATAAGTATGGAGTTCTAGGGAGGGTAGAGGGCTGGTTTGCCTCCACACAAATCAAGACATACATCTCAGGAGTATTACTCTTGCAAACCAAGGATTATGAGTACAGATCTCATTAAGGTCTATGTTTTTGTTTCAAAAAATCATATAATTGTTAATGCTCTGAGGTGCCACACGTAGAAGGAGGTGAAAAGGGAGATGTTGTAGCTCGCTATGTATGTCTCAAATATGGGTAGGTCTCTGGCCCCGAGTGGAATCCTACCTTCACACAGAATGATGCCCAGATACAAAGATAAGATCATTGGCTTTAACAATTTGGTTAAGCAAATGGAGCTTTTATGGGGAGATCCAGTGTATGTCAGCTTACGACAAGATGGTGAACAGTACAACATTTTTCACTAAGGATGTCTGCACCTTTCTTTCCATGGTTTACATGCTGGTTAAAGCACGTTCTGCTCTTATAGTCCCTTTTTAGGCAAAGCACATCTCCTGGATATTCCAACATTAAAAAATGCAGAACATTCCAATCTGTACCACACCAAGGTGTTGTTGCTTAATTGAAGAAGTCTTAGTAATAAACTGCAAAATCTCAACGCCCTCCTGTAATAAGAACACATCCCATATCTGTGCTATAACAGAGATTTAGGTTCAGTGAAAAGACAGCACTGCATCATTGGGTTCCAGCATCTATTAAACATTCAGACTTGCTGAAAACTGTGGGGGGGTGTAAATGCTTGTCAATGACTTGATTATGTCGAGACCAAGTCCCTGTAACTCACAAACATAAATGATTGAACTTCAAATTACCCTAAATATGACGCAGTTTCAATTCATAGCCTGCCATAGGTCATCTTCCATGTTACTGAAGGACAATTAAATATTTCTAACTATGATTAAAGAACTACCCATAAAATACTTTTCTGTTTTCATATACCCATCAATGTTTGGGTACACCCAAATACAACAAGCATTACAAATGCTGTGAATGACCTCACTAGGGCCATAGCCTTGTAGACCTCATCCCCACTGACATCATACCAGCTTGCACTACTACTTCTATAGTATGCTTGACTATAGTCAAATCCAATCACAGATAAGTCATTTTATCTCTTAAGGCATCTAATCCCAACTTAAAAATCACCCCTGAGTTCCAGGACTTTAAAAAGGGGGGAAGACTATTAAAACGCAATAATGAGATCTCAAAATACAATCACAATATTTCAAGCCGACGTATAACCTCATCTGCCAGTTATAGGTTCATAGGTTCATACTAGGCTATCTGCCCTATGGCATTTATAAGCCTAGCCAGAGTGTGTTTGGCTTTCGCCACCCATTTTAAATTAATTTTGCTATGCCCTTTTTCGAGGTTAGTATACTGTGCCTCTGTCTAACAGTGACACAGAAGTGATACTCGGGGTAAACCTATGATCTCCCATCCACTCATCAAGATTCCTCTTGAAGAGAGTCAATGAGGGACTCTGCCTAACCTGGACTGGGATTTTATTCCAAAGTGAAGGGAGCCTCTGGGTTATGAATCTATCCCTCCAGCATGTCCTATTTATTTCAGTGCTGAAGTTCAAGTCTCCCGAGCGCGTAGCTCGATGGGATTTGGATTTTCTGAGGTGCAGCATGTCCATTAATTCCGGGTTGCACATGGCTTTATACGTCAGGCACAGATCGCCTCTGAGCAGGCGGTATGCCACTGAGTAGAGCTGGAGTTTCTTTAACCGGGCAGCATATGGCATCTGTTTGAGCCCTTTGATCCTCTTGGTGAGGTACTTTTGGGGTCTTTCCAGTTGCTGCAGGTGTCTGGTAAGGTACATCCCAAAAGGGGCATTGTACTCAATTATGGGCCTGATGAGGGATGAGTAAAGAGGCACGAAGACCTCCCCTGATCTAGATGTGAATCCCTTCATGATTAGGTGGGCTATATAAAATGTTTTTCTAACCAATTTGGCCATGTGGTTGTCAAATGAGAGATTGCTATCAACTTGGGTCCCCAGGTCCCTAATTACTTCTTCTGTACTTAATGGATTACCACCTGTGTGGTAATTTGTGGGCACTTTGTTTTTGCCAAAGGGGATGACTATACACTTTTTGGCATTTAGCTTGAGGCCATGGCTCTGGCACCAGTTGTCTGTTTCTATGAGGACCTTTTGGAGGATGCTTGTGTCGGCTGGAGAGTCGATTATGGTGCCCAGTTTGCAGTCATCTGCGAACTTGGTCAGCCACAGTCCTTCTGTGTTGGCCTGTACCTCCGAGAAATATATACTGAACAAGAGAGGTCCCAGGACTGAGCCTTGTGGGATGCCACTTGTAACTGGTTTGGAGTCTGACATGGCTCCAGCAATTCTAACCATGTGGGTTCTGTCCTTGAGCCAGTTTGTAACCCATCTAGTGACATAGGGGTTTATATTTAAGCTGGTGAGCTTATCTATAATGCCCGAGTGGGGTATTGTATCGAAGGCTTTTGCGAGGTCCAGGTAGGCTGTGTGGTCCACCTTCCCCTCGTCAATGGCCTTGGTGACTGTTTCAGAGAAATCAACCAGGTTTAAGAGGCAGGATCTGCCTTTAACAAAGCCGAACTGGGTAGGATCCAGTGTCTGTAGGTCCCCAATATCTTTATTTATGAGGTCCATGATGATCCTTTCCATAGCTTTGCAGACCAAGCTAGTCAGGCTTATGGCACAATAGTTTCCAGGATCCGTTGAGGCACCACCTTTGTGGAGAGGGACCACTGTTGCTGTACGCCACTCTTTGGGTACATATCCTGTAGTAAGGCTGAGATTGAACAGTAGTTTTATGTTTGGGTTTAGCTCTTTTTGGAGTTCATGTAGGACGCAGCCCGGGACATCGTCTGGTCCCATTGATGCTGTGTTTTTTGCTTTGGAGAGGGCGGCTCTTACCTGAGCATCTGAGATGTCAGGGGGGCAGCACTCTGCTGGGATGGATATTTGCCCTTTTGGTGGAGGGGGGAGAAGTTTGCGCTTAACCTGTCAGCTAGGATGTTGGCAATGTCTGTGGGTTCGGTGTATTTTTTGTCATTTTGGACTAATTCTGAGCATATCTGGGAATTCCCACCCAGGTTCCTAACATAACTAAAGAAAACCTTCTGATTATCCTTAGTGTTCTGTGCAATTTTTCTCTCGAAGCTGGCCTTAGATGATTTTATGAGTGCCCGTAGTTTTTTGCTAAAACTGATCAGAGATGCCTTCCCTTTTTGGGATTTTGCTCTATCATGTAGTAGCTTCCTCCTTCTATTGTATAGTTTGTTTATGGCTGGGGTCCACCAGACAGGACGTCTGCCTTTGGAGGATTGGGTCTTGGTTTTATTTGGGATTACATGATCCATGCATTCCTGAAGGTATTCATAGAATGCGTTTATAAAGGATTCTGCGGTCTGGGCCATATTTTCCACAGGCCCGGGGGCTTTGAAGGATCCCACCTCGGTTTTGAGTAGTGTGAAATTTGCTTTAGAGAAGTTTTTCACTGTGGTTTCCTGGGCAGGGGGTGGGGTCGGGATGTGAATATCCAGTGAGATTAGTTTATGGTCTGATCTTACCAGTGAGGGATACACTTCTGGTCTGGAGCATAGAGTCCCCATGTTGGTGATGATCAGGTCCAGTATATTTTCCATTCTTGTGGAAGTGGTAACAAGTTGTTCCATAGCATTTGAGTTTATAAATTCTAGGAACCTTTGGGCTAGGGTGTTGGAGCTAGAGTAATGCTCCCAGTCTATGTTTGGGTAGTTGAAGTCACCCAACATAATGGTGTTTGGAGAGACCTTCATATTTTCCAGTGTTCTCAGGAAGGCCGAGTGGGGTTCCTGGGTTTGGGAGGGTGGTCTGTAGCAGGCTATAAACTGGAAGGCAGTTTTACCCACTGTTAGTTGAACATGGATAGTCTCTGATGCTTCGTGCTGTGCCACCAACCTGGAGGTGTGGGTATCTTTGACGAATATTGATACTCCCCTCCTTTTGTGGTTCGGTCCAAGTTTTGGGGCCGAAAAGCATGGTATGAGGTATAACCTGGTAGTGCTGGGGTGCTCTCGGGAGCCTTGAACCAGGTTTCTGTTACTGCACAGATATTGATGTTCTCCATGCTAAGGAGAGTTTCGAGTGTGTGCATCTTGAGGTTTAGACTTCTGGCATTGAGTAGCATTACTCTTAGTTTCTTATTCCCTGTGATACCTATGGAGGTGGGTTTGTCTTTTGAGCCTTGCCTAAAAAGGCACTATGGGGTAGTAAGAGCCTTTGCCAATATCCGAAAGCCCAGGGGTGACAGGTGCAAGCCGTCCCTAGCGAAGCATCGTGGCTTGTCGAGCATGTCATCCCAGGCTGACAGGCATTGGATCCCCTTTGAATGACACCAATACTTAAGCCAATTGTTGAAATTGATCATCTTGTCTTCATATTGTGGCATCATTCTTGGTGAGGGTAAGATGCTACTCAAGGTCAGGGTCATACCGGCCTGGGATACATGCTCAGAGAGCTCCTCTATGTCTCTTTTCATGTAGTCCAGGGAGGTACATCTCAGGTCAATCACACCAGCATGGACTTTGACAGTCATATTTGTACTTGCCTTGGAGTGACCTGAGTGCTTGTGTTATGTGGTGGATCCTAGCGCCTGACAGGCAGCTCACCGTGACCTTCTCCTTGTTCAGCCTGGTGAGTGGGACGTCAGTGTGCCTGACTATAGAGTCACCTATTGCAAGTGTATCAGGTGTGTTGTTTAGCCTTAATGGCTGTGACTGTTCAGCACACTGGCTTTCTGAGCTATGTGTTGCATGTGTTTTGTTTTGGGGTAGCGGTTGCTTGGGTGTCTGCTTTGGAGGTCTCTGCTGCTTAGGCAGATTTTTATTTAGAGCCTCCGAGTATATTTTTGTGTGTTTATGTGTTTGGTTTACTGTTGTGGTAGGTCTATGTGAGACTGGAATTGTAGTGAGTGTGGCTTCCTTCTCCTCCTGACTGGTTATGCCAGTACTGAGTTGAGAGAGCTTAGCCTCCAGTTTGGCTATATGGTTGCATCTCTCACATGTGTTGGAATTTGTTGGGAGGAGGAGAGGGTTGTCTGTGTACATGAGGCAGTTGTAACATTGCCTCAAGATTCCCAGATTCACCAGCTGGACCGGAGAGGAGATTGACAACTGACATTTGGACATGCTAGAATAGTATTGGGAATTCCTTTATAATTGAAAAAAGGGCCAATGGGGAACAAGGTACTCAAGGGGAGTTTGTGAGGGTGTAGTGCTTTTAATTTGTTAGTGCTGACTTATATAATTGCTTTAGTGAGCAAGTGCCAGGTAACTTAAATGCAATGTGTTACAGGTAACTTAAATGCAAAAACGACAAACAGTAACTTTCTTTCAAGTAAAACAAGGAAATGAGTACAGTAAGCAATGCAGATATCAATAGGGATCCACAAAAGCACTGAAAAGCCGTGTTTTAGGTGGAATTAGCGTTTCAGGGAAATAACAAGCAAACAAACAACAAGCATACAAACAAAGCTAGATTCAGCAGGCCTGGAGCTAGTCTATGCTACAGCAAACAAGGTGTACCAATTTCAGTAAGAAACAGTTCAAATATGCAGGCACTATAAGCCTTTAACCAGAAATTCCCAGCTCAGAAGGGCAGAGTCCAGCCTCTCCTCCCACAAGAGTGCAGACCATGAACCTTCTTAATGTAAAATAACTGGCCTGAAGCCCAAGTGCTTAAACCAGAACTAATACACTATTAGAATAACAGACACTGAGCCCTCAATCAGCAGTTCCCAACTTAGAAGGATGTAAGCTACCTGTCCTGCCACCACAGTTCAGGCCACAAACCTTCCTAATGTAAAACAACTGGTCTGATGCCCAAGTGCTTAATCCAACAGACTTAGAATGATAGCTACACTTTAATCAAGTTACTACCAAGCAGTAATAAATACAATTGAATACTTTAAAGAATGCCTGGATTAGTGCTCAAGTTATACAAACAAAGCTAGATTCAGCAGGCCTGGATCTAGTCTATGCTACAGCAAACAAGGTGTACCAATTTCAGTAAGAAGCAATTCAAATATGCAGGCACTATAAGCCTTTAACCAGAAATTCCCAGTTCAGAAGGGCAGAGTCCAGCCTCTCCTCCCACAAGAGTGCAGACCACGAACCCTCTTAATGTAAAATAACTGGCCTGAAGCCCAAGTGCTTAAACCAGAATTAATACACCTTTAGAATAACAGACACTGAGCCCTCAATCAGCAGTTCCCAACTTAGAAGGATGTAAGCTACCTCTTCTGCCACTACAGTGCAGCCACAAACCTTCTTAATGTAAAACAACTGTTCTGAAGCCCAAGTGCTTAAACTAAAAGGCTTAGAATGAGTTACACCAAGCAGTAATAAATACAATTGAGTACTTTTAAGATGACGCAAAAGCAAAATAAAGTAGGAAGAAACACAAATGCAGTAAAAGCAGATAAAATTTTGAGTGAGCAAATGAGATGGGCCAAGGAGTTACAGGACAGAAACAAGTACAAATGCAGGCTTTCAAATCAGAAAGTTGAGAGAGATGGAAGACCGCCCAAATGGCCAATAACTACAAATTCTGGGCCAGAAACACTCCTTATGTGGTAGACAGGTTACCTAATGCTTACCACTCCCACTGATAAGCTAGAAGGCTTCCAATAAATTATACTAACTTCTAATAAATAACATAAACACAGTGGTTCAAATGTGGAAAATAAAAATGAATGACTTTGGCAGAAGGCCAGCATTAATAATCACTACAATACAAGAAAAAAAAAAAAAAGGACTATTATAAATCAAAATATATTCACATTAAAGACACTATCAAACAGTTCAGCAAAAATCTAAAATTTACTGTAAAGAAGCTCAAAGCATAACAATAATTAAAATTATACCTTGAAGCCAAGGGTAATCATAAATCTCTCAACTGTATCAGAAGGTTAAGAAACCCTTAATTCATGATGTCACTACTTACTCTGACGCTAAAGATAATGCTAATGTACTTGCAAATTAATTTAGTGCCAAGTTCACAGCAGAACTGTCACTGAATGTCCGCAAACTCATGAGTCCCTTCTCCTTTCTTTCCTTGAAGATTTTTCTGGAATAAGTCCTAGCTGTAATCTCTAAAGCTGAAAATATCACCTTTCTGGTTGCTTAATTAACAGCAACAAGTACACTAACTCTGAACTCGTCCTAAAAATTGGTCAATTTAAACAGAGCAACAGGGTAAGTTCTTGAAGCATGGAAAATGTCTGCTACTGTGCCTCTCCATAAAGGGGGCCTCCATGTCAGATCCCAGAAACTTGACACTGTTCTGTCTTGCAAGTCTGATAAATAAAGCCATGAAACATACTATATCATCAACTTTGATTTAAAAAAATCATATGGCTGTAGTTTTGTCAACAGCAGGCTCCAGGGGCTCCAATATCCTAGACCTGGGTATTACCAACATGGGAAATCGATGCTCCACACCTATGGTCACCCCCTCGTTGGTCAGGTCAGACCATAAGCTAATCACCCTTAATATCCACATCCCACCCCCCAGTAAGGAAACCTCAATAAAAAACTTCTCCAAAGCCAACTTCATGCTACTGAAGTCAGAAGTTACAAAATTCATGACTTCGACTGCTGAGTCCTACACTAAGGCACTGTACGAGCACATCCACTCATGCATGAATCGTGCCATCCCAAATAGAACCAAGATGCTCTCCTCCAAAAAAAGAAAGCCAATCTGGTGGTCCCCTGCCATAAACAAACTTTACAACAAAAGGAAGAAACTGTTGCAGAAAAGAGGAAAATCCCGGGATGCAAAAAACTCCCTTACCAGCCTCAATAAGAAGCTGAGATCCCTCATAAAATCCTCCAAAGCTAGTTATGAAAATAAAATTGCCAAAGATTAAAAAGACAACCACAAGGCATTCTATAACTATGTCAAGAATCTAAATGGCAATGCCCAGATCTGCTCTGAGCTACAACAGAATGGCATTAAATATACTGATCTCAAGGACATTGCCAACATCCTGGCAGATTGATTCAGTGCCAACTTCACCCCCCTCTCACCCCCTAAATGGCCCATCTCAATACTGGAAGATTGCCAAATTCCAGTAATAACGGCCACATGGGTAAAAAACACACTATCCAAAGCTAAGAATACCGCATCCATGGGACCAGATGACATCCTGGGCTGTGTACTACATGAACTACAAAATGAACTGGCTCCTCACCTAAGTGTCATATTTAATCATACCCTCACCTCAGGCTTCATGCCCACTGAGTTGCGCACAGCTACAGTTATCTCACTCCAGAAGGGGGGATCCACCTTGGATCCCAGGAACTACCGCCCCATCAGTCTGACGAGCCTGATCTGCAAGGCCATGGAATGTATTATCATGGAACTTATAAATAAAGAAATTGGCAACCTTAAAACACTGGACTCCACCCAGTTTGGGTTCATTAAGGGACAATCTTGTCTCCTGAACCTGATTGACTTCTTTGAATCAGTTTCCAGAGCCGTGGATGAGGGTAAGGCAGTCCACACAGTCTATCTGGACCTCGCCAAGACCTTTGACACTATCCCTCACTCTGGAATCATAGATAATGTTACTAAGCTGGGCATTAAACCCTACATCACTCGATGGGTTGCCAACTGGCTTACTGACAGAACCCACACTGTAAAAGTAGCTGACTTCAAATCTAGATCCAGACAAGAGACAAGTGGAGTACCTCGGGGTTCAGTCCTGGGACCTCTCTTGTTTGGCATCTACTTCTCTGAAGTACAGGCCAATACTAAGGGACTCTGGCTAACAAAGTTCTCAGATGACTGCAAACTGGGAGCCATTATTGACTCCCCAAATAACGTTGATACTCTACAAAAGGGCCTTACAGAAACAGATGCTTGGTGCCAGAGCCATGGGCTCAAGCTCAGTGCCAAGAAATGTATAATTATCCCCTTTGGGAAAAAACATGTACCCGTGAATTACCACATAGGTGGCAGTACACTAAACACCAAAAGTGTGATAAGAGACTTAGAGACACAGGTGGACAGTGTAACCACATCGCCACAACAGTCAGGAAATCCTTCTATGTGGCACACCTCATCACTAAGGGCTTTTCATCCAGAAAAAAGGAGGTCATTGTCCCACTGTACTCATCCCTCATTAGACCCATTATAGAATACAATGCCCCATTTGGTATGTACCTCTCAAGACATCTGCAACAACTGGAAAGGCCGCAGAAATACCTCACTAAAAGAATCACAGGCCTAAAGCAGATGCCCTATGCTGACCACCTTAAAAAACTCCAGCTATACTCTGTCGCATATCGTCTACTCTGGAGCGATCTCTGCTTAACATACAACGCCATGTCAAACCCAGAGCTGTTGGACATGCTACACTTAAAGAAATCCCAATCCCTCAGAGCCACATGCTCCAGGGATCTAAACCTTGTCATCACAATAAACAAAACATGCTGGAGGGATAGTTTCCTGACCCAGAGACTCCCCAGACTCTGCCAGCACTGCCCATACATGTCAAGCAGAGCACCTCTTTGGCCCTATTCAAAAAGAACCTTGATGATTGGATGGGAGAAAGGAAATTCATCCCAGGGATCACGTCAGTCACCCTGCTAGACAGGGGTCCAGGGAAGTAAATAGTGTGGGAAGAAATAGCCAGGGAATTGTTATGGCTAGGTTTGTATAGGTCCTAGGGCCGATAGCCTAGTACCAACCTATGAACCTATGAACCTATGAAGGAGATCATGTCTACTTAATTTAGTAAACATCTTTTAGATGTAAATAGTGGATATACAGTTCATAGAACATAACCCAGTCTCACCAAGGCACTACTCTCTGAGATGGAACTGTAAGCAAGCTTAATGTCCTAAATGTAGCCCTTACACTGTAAGATGGATAACATACTGGATGAAAGATAGAACCTATATATCTCAAAAAGAAAAAGGGGACTATTGATGCTCCATTTGGGATCAAGACAGGGACCCCTTCTATTTGGCATCTACGTCTAGGATCTCCAAACCACTAGCCCAGACATATGGCTATCTAAATTTGTAAGTGACTGCTGTTTACTTAGCATCTGATACAATGTTAATACACCAAGGGCTAAGCCAAAGAAATCAGTGAGGTATTTGAAGCAAGCTTAAATTAAATGCAAAGAAGTATAGCATTGCCATCTGTGACAAACATATTTTGAAAGCAGCTTACACTGTAGACAGCATCCCTCCCCCAAGTTCATACAATCATAACAAATTTTACACCTGTGTAGACAGCTCTTTTTCCTTTGATCATCACATAGCAACACAAGTCAAGAAATATTTCTGTCTAGTCCAAGTAATGACTAACAGTATCTCATCCAGGTTCCTATCTAAAAATAACACTGAGCTAGAGACCCACAGCTACCAAGACAGATTTGAAGATATGGTTCTGTGTTCTGTCTCTTATATATTCCTGCATGCAGATTTATGTATCATATTCCATTCCATACTGTTAAGGGGCGAACCCTCTTTAATCTCCTATGTCTCCAGAAAATAAATGGCTAAAAAGACAGCTGATCAAAAGACTTCACTCTCCATTAAAAATAAGTACGATACACCTGGAGAAGCAGATTCATTACTCAATTACTCTGAAAATATCTTCTATTACACATACATAGAGTGATCTCCTCACCTACTTTAAAGCAAATCTTAATATTTTAATAGTCACCTTTTGGTATGTACCTCACAAGACATCTACAACAAATGGAAAGGCTGCAGAAATACCTCACAAAGAGGATTACTGGCCTCAAACAGATGCCCTATGCAGACCGTCTCAAAAAACTCCAGCTTTACTCCATCGCATATCGCCTACTCAAAGGCGATCTCTGCCTAACATACAAAGCTATGTCAAACCCAGAGCTGTTGGACATGCTCCACTTATAAAAATCCTAATCCCTCCGAGCTACACACATGCTTTAGGGACCTAAACTTTGTCACCACAATAAACAAACATGCTGGAGGGATAGATTCCTGTCCCAGGGACTTCCCATACTCTGGAACAAACTATCTATCTATATCAAACAAAGCTCCTCATTAGCACTCTTCAAGAAAAATCTTGATGATTGGATGGGAAATAGGAAATTCACCCTGGGGATCACCTCTGGGGCTCTGTTCAACAGGGGCACAGGAAAATAATTTTCTTGGGTGGCAAAAGCCAGGGTACCTTTTTGGCTAGGCTTATATAGTCCCAAGGGCCAATAACCTGGTACCTACCTATGAACCTATGAAATTCATCCCTTGTGCCTGACTTATTTTTCCCCCCAGAAGGCAGGAGTGCCCTTTGAGAATAGGTATTAGCAATGTGTTTATAGTCAAAGGACCCAGTGAATGAAGCAAGGAAGACGAATAGATAAAATAATAAAAAATAAGAAAGTCTTAAATAGACTATATGGATTGGAATGAAATAACTGCTACTGAGATCAAAATAAAGTTAAGAAAGGCTCCCAACTGGAAAACTTCAGGTCCAGATGCTGTCTGCAACTTTTGGTTAAAGGTATTAACATATTTGCGCCATGCTTTAGCCTTTTGTAAAAACTAAGTATATCTACACTCTGAAATAAAACCAGTGTGATTAGCAAAGGAGAAACCTGTCTCATAATTAAAAGTGAACCTGCAAATCACCCTAGGAGCTACTAACTGAGAACTTGTTTTCCAACAACATTATATAAGCTGCAAACTGGAATTGATACAGACAGAGTACACAATCATCTACATAAAATTTCAGTCATGCCATTAAAACAGAATGGGAATAAAAGAGATTCATTTGCAACTAAAGATCATCTTTTAACAGCCATAACTCAGACCTGTAAAAGGGACAAGAATCTCAGTATAAAAATATTTGACAGTATGCCACATTTATGAATCACAGTATGCTTACAAATGCATTATATGCACTACAAACTGATAAATTATATTGCACTTCCTAAGAGAAAAATGGCAAACCACTTTGTAATTGAACCACATAAATGGACAAATTAGTATTCAGGGTATAAACATCCATTGTGGAATATTCTGAGGGTATTCCTTTACACTATTACTGCTTTGCCTTGCCCTCAACCTGTTAAGCTGCTTACTTAATAGTCTAGGCCATGGCTTCAGTCTGATTTAAAGAAAACCATCCTGTCAAAAGATATCTCAGTTATTTTTGTGGATGACTGAAAATGGTATAGCTCCTCTGACAAACAAAAAAACAGAACAGCTGCACATTGTTAGAACCTTTTCAGATGACGTAAAAAATGTTATTTGGTCTCAACAGCCTGGCAGAAATAACATTTGTAGCAGAAAAATTGAAGCATCAAGAAAACATATATCTTGGACAGGAATGTGATATAAAAGAATTGAAACAAGAGGAGGGTATTTTAATTAATTATTTTTTTTTATTTATTTAACATGTGTTAACCAGGATAGTCCAAATGGGTCACATAACCTGTTTTCAGAGGAGGCCAGGAGAGAAAAGCTCTACATTTAGTAATGTGTACATACACAGATAGATTACAATTTTTGCAACAATGTTGGTTAAGTCTTAGGTACATACACAGATAGATTACAATTTTTACAACAATAATGTTAGTTAAGTCTTAACATAATGCATTTAGGTACATACACAGCTAGAATACACTTTTTAAAACATATGATGTTAGTTAAGACTTTACACAATATATTACAAGCAGATTAGAGTTGAGAAAAAAAAAAAAGAAAAATTACTTGAGAAGATAATAGTTAATGAACTTAGCATCATGTCAACAACAGAATAGGATTACATTAGATTATATAAATAGCTTTACTTACAGAAGGGGAGAAATAGCACAGAAGATTTGAGAGATTATAAATTTAGAGCTGTTTAGGGAGAAAAAACACAGAGTAAGGTTAGGGTGAGGGTGGGAGAATTCTTGATGAGGTTTCATAGATATACAGGGGGTAAGAGACACTGCACAGAAAAAGGAAGGAGGGCAGATTTAGACATGTGCACAGCCATGGGTTATTTAGGTGTGCTTTTGGAGAGGCTTTAAAGAGTGGCAGGCTGGGGGGGTGATCTGGTGGTTGAAGGGAGAGAATTCCATAGCTTAGAAACAGAGTATTGTTAAAGACAGTGAGCTGGTCATTTAAAAGGTTTGAGGATTTATAGCAGGTTTTTGTCTTCTGATCTGAGTGATCTGCTAGGTATGTTGTATTTGACAAGCTTATCCAGGAAAGGGCAAGCAGTGGGTTTGTAAATTAAGTTATTTATAGTAGATAGTTGGAAAGATGTTAGCTGGGAATAGATGAAGGGCAGTGGTATATCACAAATATTTTAGAACAAAGCTTAGTAAGGAGCATTTTAGAGGACTGACAGTAATTATAAAACTGTTTTGACATCTACAAATAAAGTTTAAGCTAATAAAGTTCAAGCTATAAATCTAATAAAACTGTTAGAGCACTAGCCCAGTTTAAAACAATGCAAAACACACTTATTCAACAAATGGCTGTATCCTTGCTCTGCTCCAGACTAACCTCTCCATCTGACTATGCTACTACCTTTGTTTCACTTACTAAACAATCTCCCCCTGTCTATTCTATTACCTATGCCTCTTTGCATACTAACATTCATAGTATTATACCACCGTACAGCTGATGACATACTAAGATTAGACATCTCAATTTCTCTGTAAATTATATTCAGAAATTATATATTGTCATATTGGTCTGTCTATTTGTTTACATAGAAATGTGCAATGATGTAATGTCTCTCTAGTTATTCTTTAATTTTTTTATTCTTATTGATTTGGTTAAAACTTATTGGGTATTATCTAAACTTAGTAATTCATTAATATTAATTAACCTTTATGTTTACCTGTTTGTCCAAACTGTGTCTAAGCTAGTATTTAACTTCTTGTCCTATGTGTACTGCTGATATATTATATTTCTATATGTTCAATGTGGAGCTTTTCTCCATGTGTCCAGTCAGACTTTACAGTAAACAAATGTAAAATAAATAAATAAAATAAATCAGCTTGTACTTCTTTTTCTAACCTACAACTTCTGTGTGATCAACTAGCCCCAAAAGAGCTGGATACGCTTTATCAAAATAAGACACAGGTTTATTACACATTATTAAATACTGCAATACAGAATTGTTTTATCTTTGTGTCAATACAATATAATTACCAGTTTTTATCAAGATGCTTTTAAGAGCTCTCTACATAATGTATTTTTGTAAAAAAAATGTCTTGTCACAAGTATGTTAAATCTATCTGTTGGAACTTTTCTCTCTGAGCCTCTGCTAAAAATGGGCTTTCACAATCAACAATGACAAATGAATAAGTAAATTAATTAATTAATTAAGTAATTAAATTAATTATTTAATTAATACATAAAAACCAAGAAAACTGCCCCATGCTCATCAAATAATATACAAGACATGGACGGTGCAGTGGTACAGAGGTAGCGTTGTCACCTCACAACAAGAGGTTCTCCAGTTCAATTCTCAGCTGGGGTACCTTCTGTGTGGAGTCTGCATGTCCTCCCTGCATTCATATGGGTTTCCTCCAGGTGCTCCAGTTTCCTCCCATGTTACAAAGACAAGCGTCTGGAGTGTTTCTCCCCAGGTCTCCGCTGAAAATTGGCTTCGTTCCAAGTCAGACTTTTTGAGTAAAACAAAGTAATAAATAAAGAATCAGTTTGTTTGTGTCTTTCGGCTTTTCCTGGTTAGGGGTCGCCACAGCGGAACTCTGGTCTGCTAATGATTGGCAGTTGATTTTTACGTACCGGCTTGCCAGGCCTGACGCACAACCTTCAATGAAGGTACGCCCATTCACGCATGTCTCCACACAGAAGACGCTCTAGCTGAGAATCGAACCAGACAGCGTCTTACTGTGAGGCGACAATGCTACCGCAGCACCACCACCACGGGATAAATAAAGAATCAGTGATTTCCAAAATGATATATCCCTCTGTCTGAAGGGAGCATGGCCATCCCTAAAATTGACTACATGTATAAGAACAGTGACTGTGGGATTGCATACATATTTATTTGCATCATAAGATCCAAACATAGTGAATCCATGAGAAAAACTATACAAGGGTTATGCATTCCGTGGAACTGAGCCTTATTTGTGACTCTATCAGAACATGTTGGAGAGACAGATCTGCATCCTAAAGGCTACCTCATCTATAAAATAAAATAAAATAAAATAAACTTCCCATCTTTGTAAAACAAAGCTTGTCCTTCACTCTCTTCAAATATAATTTGGATAAATGCATGGAATACCTCAAATTCACAGAGTACTGCCCATGTCCCTTATGGAAAGAAGCAGTTTGTAAAATGACTCAAGGCTCCAACAACCAAAGGCCCACTACCCTGATACTACCCCATCCCGTATCTGGGGAATTAAGATATAATATTGTCATATCCTGGGTATTACTGGCTAGGCTTGTAAAGGCTCTTGTGCCATTAGCCTAGTAATCATCTATGAACCTATTAAAGTTCTAAATCATAAAGAAAACAAGATCAACATGACATAATTTTTTCAGATAAACAGAAGCCGTTATGAAGGAAGCTTTTAGGGACTCAAACCAGAAGTGGAAAAAAACACAGACAACAACAGAATGTACAAAAAAATTAAGATAAAATGCAAGGAGTATAAAAATACAACTGGGAAGTGTACAGTAATAACTGAAAGTACAAAAAATTGTTGGATCTACTACATGTTGATAAAGAGTTGATGCAAAAGTGGCCAAAATTAGGTGAATTTAAACCAAATGATTAAAGGTTAAGACATTATACAACTTAAGAAATGTTTCACAACAAAAGAGAAAACACAGACAAATGTTACGTTCTGCAGTACAAACCTAGAAACAGTTGCACAACTTGATGTAGGTTGCAATAGCCCTAAGTTTGAGGGTTTATATACTGAAAGTCATAACGATGTGGCAAGGCTGTTAAACTGGAGACTGTGTAAACATTGTAACATACAAGGAGCTCAAAGGTATTAGAAGTAAGAAACCCAAAGGATTACTAAAATGAAAAAATACTGATCTTGTGGGGTCATCCAGTACCAACACTTAAGAATGTAGGTGAAAGGAAAACAAATATTATGTTATACTTCAAGGGAAAAAGAGAACAAGGAACGCTGATTATCAAAAGTGCTACTTCCAGTGACTATAGAAAGACATAAAGTTATCAAATATCAAACATGCAAACAAAAACTAGAGGAATAAAGAATAAGGTCACACAAATAGTTCTAGTGGTAATAGGAACAACTGTGCTAATAAAAATAGAACTTTTAAGTGTGATTAGAGATGCTACCAATACAGGTAAACCTGTATGAACTACAAATGGAAGCATTTCTGAGTACATTGAGGGTAAAAAATCAGAGATTAAAGCAAAATTGATTTCATGAACTTTAACATGGTACAAAAATAGTAAATATTTGGAGTTAATTAAACATAATCAGAAATAGACTATATTCAATGTGGCATAGCCTTAGTGCATGTTATGCATCTTAAGAGTAAGTACAGCATTGCTCTTTGTATAAGGTGATCAGTGTTTTTGTCTCTGCTCAGAGCATATTCAGCCAAGCAGAGTTCTATACAATGGCTTCACTACAGTGACCTAATAACTGCTGTGTATAGCTTCCTATAGTGTAAGTGCCTTACACTTAACAAATGAGCAAATTTGCTTAGGTGTCACTCATTTACATAGCAGAAAATGGAAATAAATCTACATAGCAACATCTACACTTAACAATATATAGATCTGGTATATTCTGAGTCGTATAGTGGCTCCATCAAGAAATGCAGATTATGTAGGTTGTACACATTTAGATTAAGCTGAGTAAACAAAAAGCATCATGATTCAGATGTATTTGTACCTGAAATGAAATAATATCATCAGTAACTTTAACATGGATTGCAACATATTTCCTGCATTGCCGAATTAAGCCATTTTTCCTCTAATTTATATTTAGGTTACAGAAGCAGAGTGCCAATTTATTTTAACAATGACTTGTGGGAATTTTATTGATCTAGAGAATGAACGCTTAGCAGAATTAAATGTGACTTTATATCATACAATAGCTGTTAATAGGACAGTGAAGCACCCCATCTACTTTTGTAGCATTTCCTCAAATTCTTGTCAGAGATATAGATTGATCTGTGTAAGGTGCAGGACCTGGGCTGCATTTTAACAAAATGCATTTAGTGCAGTGAAACTCATAATCCAGCTTCAACATTTTCCCTTTTAGAACCCTTTTTTTAATTCATTTGTTAATCAGGTAAGCCCATTGCACAAAAGTGTTCATTTTCTGGGAAAAGAAAGAGCGCTGCCTGGTAAAATGACTTGCTTAGAATCATGCAGTAGTCAAATGGAAATGCAAGGAGGTGCTGAGACAGAGGTCATTAACAGCTTGATATAGCATTAGTCAGTACTAAAGGCTACAGTGTAATGAAGAGTCTGGAATTTTACAAACAACAGGTACCTGGCAGAATCTTTATGCATTAATATTAACTGTAATTTCAGTAATTTCAGTCTGTGCATTTGCAATCCCCGACCTAAATGACCCTGATTGCCACTTTACTGTCATTAAAGCATGGTGTTTGTTGTATATGGTTACAGTGGCTGCAGAAGCAATTTTGATAGAGAGAAAACAGACATCATAAAGTATCCTTGCCTGGTCAGCCTTTAGGCCCCAGGAGAGGCTTAAATTAAGCTCAATTCATAAGAGTGAGATTGCATTATATATGTATGTATGTATGTATGTGTATGTATTTATGGGTTTTTTTGTTTGTCAGCCTGGGTAGTGGACTGATCCTCTGCAGACCCATTTCAGCCACAGTTTAGGATTTAAAATAAAAAATAGAAAAAAGTAGTTCAGTATTACAGTAAATGAGAAAGCAATAACTGCATAAAGCTTGCAATGTGAAGTATCAAACTACAGTAAATGTAAGACAGCACAAGGACAGAAAAGGATTTCTACACAATATTTACATATTTATAATGTAGTAAAACTTTTAGCTGCATAGGTTCTGTTGCATCCTGAGTTTATGCAGGTTTTATTTAGTTGTTAAAGGTTAGCCAGTTAGATGGGGCTGAGGATTTAGGGCAGGTCATAAGACAGGTGAGAGAGTTCAGCCAGCAATGTTTAGCTAACAGAAAAAAATGGGGGAGAAAAGTTATTGGCATCACAAGATTATTTTGGATAGTTTATATTTTACTGGAGATGTTTGAAGTATGTACAACTATTGATGTTTCCTAAAAAGGCTAATAATTTTGCTTGAATATGCAGGCAGATACGTTAAGTTCAGCAGTCTCATATTTTATTTGCCATGATGAAGAACGTGTGCTCCATGGACTAGAATGAGTTTTTTGGTCTGGCCACCACTAATGGCTTGTGAATGGAGTTGTAATGTGTGCTACTGATGCCAGCTTTTGGCTAAGGAAGCAGCGGAGAAACTGTAAATGGTTTTCTGGACAAGGTAAAGAAGCCGTATGCTTTCTCATGCTGTTATAAGGAGCCATTTAAGTCACTGCAGTGTGGTACACTCATGCCCAATCTTAAAAGAGAGAACTGTGCACTTGTAAGTCTTGTTTGAAAGGGTGTTTAGAATTTCTGAGGTGTTTTTTTGTTGTTTGTTTGTTTGTTTAAGAGCACCGGGAGGATGGCATAATGGTTAAGGTGTTTACCTTACAGACAAAAGGTGTTTGATTCTCACATAGGGTAATTGGCTAGACAATGGCCTCACAAGGGCAGTTAGCCTAGTTCTAACCTATGAACCTATTTTCTTGCATAGGTGAGTACTAATAGTGTGTATTCTAGCTGAGACTGAAGGAGGATTTAGCCAATAACATTTCTAACTTTCAGGTTGAGAAATTGTGAGATTTTGTGGCAACTAAAGATGGTAGATTTGATTTTAGAATTTAGGCTGATAAGATCACATTTAGGTTGGGATCAAGTGTGACACTTAGGTATTTGAAAGGAAAGAGACACATTCTATATCATGTGTTGTTATATATTTAGAGAATAATAAGTTGGGGTATTTTCTTTTAGGTAAAACCAAAAGATTATTTTGACATCATAGTGGCTTTTTACTATTTGTTTGCAAACCAGCCATGGTTGTAAATTCTGAAGAATATTTTGGAGGTCTTGAAGTACAGTGTTACAGATGATGCTAGAACATCAACATCATTAAGGACAAATAACATTAGGTTTTTAGGTTGCACACCCTAACATATTGTAAATAGGGCAGCTGCCCCCTTTGCCCCATGCTAGCTATGCTTCTGATTTCTATATTACTTAAGGAAAAAAGGAATCGCTCATCAGAGCTAGGTGGGCTGCTATTAGGTAGAAACTGTATTATTGCATCAGTCTTTTTTGGGGTATTTTCTTGAAGTAAAATAATGACATTTTGGGTTCTAGAGGTGGTAGTTTGGGGCTGTTGACTAGCATAATTCCTGGGAGATGTGCTGATTTATTCAGTTACAAAGTTGGAAGAGGTTAGAAAATGTAGCACAGAATGAGTTTTGGCATGAAAAGTTTGGTGACTACCCTCTTTCTAAAAATATCTAGAAGGAGAAAAGTGGAGGTTTGCCTTTTACATGGGTAGTCGGTTTTAGTATAGCTAATAACTTTCTTGGTTTGGCTATGCCAGGTCATGTAAGTGTCATGTTCATGGGGAGATTGTGTTTGTTTCTAGCTTTTTTCAAGCACTGCCTCTTTTTTGAGAAGGTGTTGGAGTTAAGGCGTCACCTATCTTTACATGTGTGATCCAATGTTGTCTGCTTTTATCCAATTCAACAAATGGGATATCAGAAACAACTAGCTCTGACCTTGGTGCCAAATCTGAAGCTTTCATGGTTCCAGGGCTCTGACTCCTCCCCTACCCACAATTCCCTGAACTCCAATCCAATACCTCAGGTCTTGTTTGCCACCTGAAGACTTCAGATGTGTTTTCAAGGCCTCTTGTATCCTTTGCTTTTTCCAAATGGGATTCTTTGCAAAAAAGTCATAACACTGTTCCCCTTACTCCTTGTCTACCGAGAGGGAGTCTCTCTCTCTCTCTCTCTCTCTCTCTCTCTCTTTCTCTCTCGTAGTTGTATAGATTGTTACAATAATTTATAATCTACTTCATAGGGGATGTTATTAGTCTCATTAACAGTAAATTGGAATTTCTGAGATAGTGTTTGTAGTGCTTTTAGAATTAGTATTAAGGTACTTTTTGTTGTGTTCTTCATAGCTGGGATAGACCTTTTATTTTTGCAATCATTATGGCTTAGTCTCAACCTTTTAAAAATGCTTGAATTGCAGGTGTAAGTTTCCCCCTCAAGATCCACACACTTTATGTGTGTATTGTTTGGGCACTGCCCATTTAGACACAGAATTGTCCTCATGCACTTCCTTCAGGGCTAGAGCTTTACAAGCTCATCATGACAAGTTTGTGGTGAGATGTCTCCTCTTTCCATAGACAGGGACCTTGGCTTCTGGGCCTTCCTTTTCTGCCAAGAAACAAGACAAGGCTAGGTTATCTGATAAGGCCTCAGACAAGGGCAAAGAGAAGAGAAGGAGAAAGACAACAGTAAACAAAAAGATTAAAAAAAAGAAAGGAACAAATGTTCTCCTTCCACCAGTAAACAATCATTGAATCTATCAGTACCTGTTGGACCATTACCTAAACTGGCTAGGAGGTTGGAACTGACAGCATCTTAATTCTGTATATCTTCCCCACTGCCCTGGTTTTCACTAGATCTGGTGAGCTCAAGTTTACTCTCTCCAGTCTTGCAAGAGATGAGATACTCCAGGTCTTCTTCAGTGGCTTCATCTACCTGATAGTCTTGGAGCTTGACAGAGTAAGACCTCAACAGAATAATGAGAAGGTTTTTATGGACTCAGATCCAGCTTGAAGTGCTGTTGGTACTGTGACACTGCCAGCCCAGCTATCTGAATTTTGTAAATAATTCCTTGTCATTTGTGAGTATTGATATGATTCATGTGCTTGTCTTACAAATGTAAGAGAACTATTTGTTATGTGTATATTGAACTACTGGTGCAGACGTGTGAGTGTGTGTTGAACTGCATGTTATGTACTGAGCTTCAAGAATGTAACCACAGTGTGCCCTACTGGAAAAAAACAGAAATATATATAGACAATATACCTGTGCAAATGTATGTTTTAATAATAGAAGCTGAAACATACAGAGTTAGCTTGCAAAACTTCAAGAAAATAAGTTGAAAAGTAAAGTGTTTTATGATTGTGCTATCTCTCATTAAGCAAACACAATGACTAGAACTAGAGGTTTTTTCGATTGTCTTGAAACAGAAATAATTACTAGGTTTCAAATGTAAAATAATTTTATTGTTATACAACTTACAAGTTTTGCAAACTTCTGAGAGATATGTACTTCTCACATAGAGATGTTAAAATGATGTTAGTTTCTGTTTGCCTGGGAACTGAAGGCAGGTGATAAAGAGTGATGTCATCCAAGCTAACCCAGCAGTAATATGTGATATTAATTTAAGAACTCTCAAAGAGAGGGAGAGGGTGCATTTTGTATCTTGTCTTGGACCTAGAAACATTCATTCAGCACTTCTCATCTGTATTTGCTTTGCTCTATAAGTAAGTCTGTGGTACAGTGATAGCTCTTAGATATATATAAGAATATAGTAAAGATTAGTTTAGATGTTTTCTATAATTATTTGAGACTGTTCGGCAATGTTGTTTTATTTCCTGTGATTCTGAACTCTGTACTATGTTGTTTGAGTATAGTCTTGTTCTTTTGTTATTTATTATTAAATTTATTTAAACCTTTTAATTGTGGCTGGTTTGTTTAAAGAATTTTAAGCTCGTACTTGCATATGTATTTGGTGACACTGTAAAGGCCACTCCTAAATAGCCTTGAAAGTCTTGGTCACACTTACCATTTGGATAACAGTAACATTAGACAGTATGATTGGTCACCCTTAAATGTAGTTGATAAGTAGTGGCTGGTGGCAGGTGCTACTACCTTATAGTCTAGAAATAAGGGGGCATAGCTAGTAAACTCTCTCTTTTCCAATGCTTTTATTAACGTGTGGAACAAACTTCCATCCAATATTTCCTCCGACTGCTCTTTGGCACAGTTTAAAAGGGTTGTAAAATCTCACTTTATGGAAAACTGGCTCTGTTCTTGTTATCAGCCTGGATAATTCTTATCTCTTTATATCTAACTACATTTGTCATATTTGTTTCTACTCTACTATACACATCATTCTCTTTCCTCATTCTATTGTAACTTGTGTTCTTCTTTACCAACTGTAAGTATTGTTCTTTTGTTATTGTTTCCACTAGATGCTGTATTGCACAACATTGCATTATCTGAGTTGTATTATATTGTTGTATTATTATTTTATTGTTTACATATTTATACTGTTTACTGGAGCTTATCTCCCCAGGCCTCTGCTGAAAATGGACACGTTTCCAGTCAGACTTTCCCAGTAAACAAATGTAAAATAAAAACTGTGCCAGCCTTTCCCAGGTGTGTGTTTTTGTATAAATAGAATCTCAAAGTGAGTATGCCAGCTACTTGGGTAGGGACACAAAGCACTGGTTGGACATAGAGGGTGCTGGAGGTTTTGGCTTGGCCACTCAGCTGAGATCTCAACCCTATAGCTGTGCCAGTGGGGAGTCTTATTGGGGATTGGTAGAAAGAGAGAGAAACCAGCCCCCAGACTGACTGTGATCTCTGTGTATTCTTAAGGGAAATTGTACTTTACAGTGTGTGTACTTTTCATCCTCCCAATCTGTACATCCCTCACTGGTACTAGTGGGAAGATTGAGGATCCTCAATTACTAGGCCGTTCAGGGGGGTCACATAGGTTCATTGGTAGGTACTAGGCTATCAGCCCTGGGGCCTATACAAGCCCAGCCAAAAAGGTACCCTGGCTTTTGCCACCCAAGAAAATTATTTTCCTGTGCCACTGTTGAGCAGAACCACAGAAGTGATCTACTGGGTGAATTTCCTATTTCTCATCCAATCATCAATATTTTTTTTGAAGAGTGTTAATGAGGAGCTCTGTTTGATATAGATAGGTAGTTTATTCCAGAGTATGGGAAGTCTCTGGAACAGGAATTTATCCCTCCGGCATGTTCTGTTTATTATGGTGACAAGGTTTAGGTCCCTAGAGCATGTAGCTCAGAGGGATTGGGATTTCTTTAAGTGGAGCATGTCCAACAGCTCTGGGTTTGACATAGCTTTGTATGTTAAGCAGAGATCATGTCTGAGTAGGCAATATGTGACGGAGTAAAGCTGGAGTTTTTTGAGACGGTTTGCTTAGGGCATCTGTTTGAGGCCAGTAATCCTCTTTGTGAGCTATTTATGTGGCCTTTCCAGTTGTTGTAGATGTCTTGTAGGGTATATACCAAAATGGGCGTTGTACTCTATAGTGGGTCTGAGTGATGAGTAGAGGGGAACAATGACCTCTTTTTTTCTGGATGAGAAACCTTTTGTGATGAGGTGTGCCATGTAGAAGGATTTCCTGACTACTGTGATGATGTGATTATCAAAGGCGATACATATTAATTGTTTGGCAGTGGTGGGATACCCACATCACATATTAATTGGTTGATAGTGGTGAGATAGTCACATCACATATTAATTGGCTTGTAGTGGTGTGGATATTGAATTCCTGTAGCCTGTATACAGTGGTCACTGAAGGTGTTTGTACTCTCAATCAGCCATGCAATGAACATTCAGAGTTCATATCACAATTGCTTTATTTATTTATTTTTTTTGTTAGCTTAGTTGGTCAGGGAGACAGGCAAGCATGTCAGCAGAGGAGTATGGCAAGCTGACAAGGAGCCAGTTGACTGAAATGTGCCAGGCTAAAGGACTGGTACATGCCAACCCAACTAAAGCAGACATGATTGCAGCTTTAGTCACAGCATAATAGCCACTAGGAGGACAAGCAGACTGGCCTTGGAGATGTACAACTCTCAGAAAATGGACAGCTCAGCCTTTCCACAGAGGACTTAAAAATCCATCTGGAGTTAAAGAGACTTGAGCTAGAGGCCAAGCATTTGAAACAGAGGCAGCAGAGAGACTGAGACATCTAGAGACCAAAGAAAATAAAAAACTGCAACGTCTGAAGGCTGAGGAAAATGAGAAACTGTGACACCTGGAAGCTGAGGAGAAGGAGAGGCAAAGACAACACGAAAAGGAGAAGCTGACTCTTTGCCAGAGTCTTAGAGGTAATGGGGAAGGGAGTAACCAAACCCCAGAAGCAACAAAGGTCTGTAAATTTCTTCGACAATTTGCAGAGGGAGATAATTGTGATAGTTTCATTCATATGTTTGAGAGGGCATGTAAACAGTATAATGTTGACCAAGGGCTCTGGGTACAATTCCTGACCCCTTACTCCACGGTAAAGCTGTAACTGTAATGTCTAAACTGTCTGATACTGATTGTTTAAATTATAATACAGTCAAAATGTGTTTGCTAGAATGTTTTGAGTTAACAACTGAACTTATAGGAAAAGGTTTCATGAGCACAGACACAAGGCAGATGAAAGTGTGTGTGAATATGTTGATGAACTAAGCACTTATTTTCATAGGTGGGTGAGTGGATGTCAGGTCGCCACTTCTGAAAGGCTGGCAGACATTTTGGTGAGGGAACAAGGCCTTAGCACTTTGTCTGAGGACATAAGAATCTGGTTAGCTGATAGACAATGCACTACTGCAGATGAGTTGGGGAAGAAGGGAGACCTATACCTAGCAAGCATGGCATCACTGCACAGGAAAGGTACACCAAGTGCTGCTCATGGGTTTAAGGGAACCCATGGTGAGCTGCCCAGACAGAGTCTGCCAGAAGCAGGGGAAGCCACTAGTCCAGGTACATGTCCAGGGCCAAGGGTTAAATGTTTTAAATGCAACCAGTGGGGCCATGTAGCATATAGATGTCCACTGAGGCAAGGTGGGGAACAAAAGGTGCGAGAGCCAGTAAGTGGGAATGACAAAATGCCAACAGTAAGTTGTTTCCAGACAACAAGGGTACCAAACTACACCCTGCAGATGTCCTGATAGGGAATGATTTTGATAATGCAGTACCATATTTGCATGCAGTTTGGAGACAAGCATGTGGGTCTGGTAGCCTGGGGGAGACCCAGACAGACTGCACACTTGCAGCCAGGACTGGTTAGGTGGTTAATTTAGGGAGGGAGCTACCCTGTAGCAGTGAGACTGAAGGCGAGCCACAGCTGCATGTGGGTACTGATATTCCCTTAGACAGAGTGACTGCAAGGGCTTAGGTGAGTAGTAGTACCCAGGCTGACAGTGAGCCACTCCTGTCAGAGAATACCAGACTTCCTGTGGAAGGGGAGCTGAGAAGGGTTGCAAAGAGAGAGTTGAGACAGGCTCGGCTCTCAGACCCTACATTACAAAGCCTGAGAGAGGTAGTTAGTGAGGCACCTAATTCTCAAGGGAAGGGGGAATTTATGTACTGGGACAAAGGGTTGCTGTATAGAGACTGGAGCATTTGGTAGTTTCCAGAGCCTACCGTCTGGCACTTTTAGCCATAGCCCATGATATTCCCTTTGCGGTCATATGGGCATAAAATGTACAAAGAGAAGTATTATGCAGAACTTCTAGTGGCCTGTGATTTACAGAGATGTAACAGGGTACTGCAGGACCTGTGAGCAGTACCAAAAGGTAGGCAAGGCAGGAGACAAGTGAAAGCTCCTTTGATGCCTTTGCCTGTGACTGAAGAGCCATTTCAGAGGGTAGCTATGGACATTGTGGGACATCTGAGTATCCCAAGTTCCACATGGAAAAAGTATATCCTAGTGGTAGTAGATTATGCTACCAGATACCCTGGGGCAGTGGCTCTGTCCTCCACTGAGGCAGTGAAAGTGGCAAATGCTTTGTTAGAGATTTTCAGCAGGGTAGGTTTTCCAAAAGAAATACTGACTGACAGAGGTGCCAATTTCATGTCAGACCTGCTGGATTGTCTGTGGAAGTACTGTGGGGTGAATCATCTAAAGACCACCCCCTACCTTCCCCAGACTACTTGCTGAGAGGTTAAATTCTACACTCAAGATGATGCTCCAGGCATCTGAAGACCATTTTAAGAGGGACAAATATTTGCCCCATCTGTTGTTTGCTTACAGAGAGGTTCCCCAGGAATCCACACATTTTTCACCCTTTGAGTTGCTGTATGGGCATAGGGTGAGGGACCTTTAGATTTATTCAAGATGAGTGGGAGGGTGAGTGTGAATCTCACAAGGTGTCTGTTGTGGCATATGTCCTAAACCTCAGGACAAGGCTCGAGGAACTCATGGGCTTGGCCCAGGATAAACTGGCAGAAGCCCAACAGCAGAAAAGGGTCTGGTTTTACAGGAATGTTTGAGTTAGAGAGCACATTCCTGTCAGACACAACAAGCTGCGGGCAGCCTGGGAGAGACCCTACAAGGTGGTAAAGAAGGTCAGTGATGTTAACTACCTGGTATAACTGCTAAGTCTCAACCCTATAGCTGTGCCAGTGGGAAGTCTTATTGGGGATTTGGAGAAAGAGAGAGAAACCAGCCCCCAGACTGACTGTGATCTGTGTGTGCTCTTAAGGGAAAGTGTACTTTACTGTGTGTGTACTTGTCATCCTCCCAATTTGTACATTCCTCACTGGTGCTAGTGGTGAGGATTGAGGCTCCTTGATTACTGGGCCAGTGCAGAGTGTCACAGGTACCATCCCTGAGGAACATAATGACCACTGCCCCCCCTGTCCCTCCACTTCTTTCACCTGCTGCTCTTACATTTCTGGGTCTGACTCATTCCGAAGCACCTCCTTTGGCACCAACAATTTCATCAATTTTGACAACAGCTTCCATATCCCTCTCAACTCCAATACTCTTGGATCAAGAAGGGCCTTGGAGCTGTAGCCTCAGTGACATCTTCCAAAGGGAGGTTCAACCCTGAGGCCTCCCAGCTATCTCCTCTTCCTCTGGGTGCTTTGGCCCTAGACTGCTTGGGTCTGAGAACAGTTTCTTGGCCAGGGGTGCTAGGAGTCAATGTGTTTCTCTTACTCTTCTTCAAATCCTTGGAGATCCTCATTTCTGGCAGGAGCTATGGGAATTGAGGTTGTTGAAAGGGTTTTGGGATTACCCAATAATAGAAAGCTTTCTCTGGGTTCGGGTCCACCCAAGCCCCAATTAAATCTTGCAATGTCATCTTCTTTTCATCCTACTAGGGCAGTTGGCATCACAGGCATCAGGGAAACAACTGTCTATATCAGCTCCCAGTCTGATTCTGAACCATCTGTATCCTCAACAGAATCTGTTTGTAAGAAACAGATGTGCAATCAAAAGCACATAGACTCCTCCCCAGAGTCTTTTATGGAGGATAACGTTTTGAATGAAGGCAAAGGTTCATCCAGCTCCCCCTCAGAAGATGTCACCTTTGATTAAATTCTTGAACTCAAGAAACAGCACAGCAGATGGTCCACTGAAGTTGCCTCACCAGAACAATGTGTATTTTTGGAAGCATTTGGTTTCAGCTCAACATCTTGGAGGGTACCGCCCTTTGACCCAGTAGTTGACCTTATGGCACAAGGGGCATAGAAGGACACTGACATGGTGAAACCCATCCCCAAGAAACTGGATAGGATTTTGGAAACTCTAAAAGACAGAAAGCATTTGAGTAAAAGTCCTCCACTGTTTGCCATGGTTGTAGCAGCTGCCACTAAAAGGAAATTGTCTAAAGAGAGTTCCTCTGTCTATACCCATAAATGGGAGTCTAGGGAGTTAGACGGATTTAGGAACTGGACATACTTGTCAGCAAACTTTGCACGCAGGTCACTGAACTATCTAGCTTATGCCATCAGATTTCAGAGGGATTTGACTAAAGAATTTTCCAAGTCTCTTTCTGGAGTTTTGCCTGTGGATGTCCAAAACACTGTGAACTCCTAGCTATCATTTCTAATGCAGCTGGTGGCTCAGCCAGAGCAGCAAGCACAGATCTTACAGTACGATGGCATGCCTGGATGGTCTTTGTGATTTTGCAGAAGGCTTCAAGACATCCTTCATCAATGCCCTTTACAACAGCTACACACTTTTTGGGCCTAATGTGAAAGACACATTTACCAGGAGTCAGCAGGTATTTACCAAAAGGCTGTATCAGTGTCCTTGAAAGCTTGCCCAAATGCTGCACAAATTTCAAACCTTCAAGAAAAAAAGTCACCCAACTGGTCCTCAAAGAACAATTTAGGATTCAGAGTCTACTCAAGATTAATTTTAGTTCCAAAGAAAACACAGGATTTCAGGCCAATTTTGGATCTCAGACATGTCAGCCAGTATGTAAAACAGATAAAATTATGGATGGTCACAATTCAGTCCATATTGCCTCTTCTGAGGAAGGATGTTTGGATGTACTCAATAGATTTCAAGTATGCCTACTATCACATGAAAATAGAGATGCAATCCACGAGATTTCTCCATTTCTGGCCAGGAGCCAGTCACTTCTAGTTTAGAGCCCTACCATTCATTCTCAACACAGCCCCAGGATGTTCACCAGGATAATGGCAATGGTAGTGGTGCACTTGCACACATTCAGGATCCAAGTCTTCCCCAGTCTAGATGATTGGCTTCTAATTGATACATCTAGGCATCTTCTTTGATGAAAATTTCTTATGCATAGGTGTATAGGTGAGTACTAGGCTAATGGCCCTGGAGTCTTTACAAGCCTAGCCCATAGGATTACCCTGGTATTGTGCCACCCAGCTGCAGATCCCAGTGCCTCTGTTGAGTAGAACCACTGGAGTGATCCCCGGGGTGAATTTTCTATTTCCCATCCACTCATCAATATTTCTCTTGAAGAGGGTCAGTGAGGTGCTCTGCTTGACATGTATGGGAAGTCTATTCCAAGCATAGGCATTCTCTGGGTCATGAACCTATCCCTGCAGTTTTGTATATGCAGATGAAATGTAAGATTTTCATCCATCATCCCTAATAATTTGCTGTGAGAAATGACTTCAAAGGTTGTATTATCAAAAAGTAGTCTTTTTCTTTTGTTTTTTTTTTTTTAGGGTTGAGCATGAATTGTGAGCTGCAAAGCCATGTTTCAGTGGCTATTACAGCTTCCTGAGTATCTTTTTGGCATGGATTCATTTGCATACTGTATTAGTGATGACTGTTGCATGGATGTGTGGAGGTTGTTGACGAGAATGTTAAAGAGGAGGGGACCAAGGATAGAGCCTTGTGGTACACTAGTGGTGACTGGGAGGTATGGAGAGAGGGTGGAGTGCCAATTTAATGATTGATACTTATTGTATAGATAGTTTTTGAACCATAGAAGAATGGGTTGAGAAAGAACTAATGAGGGCATTTGAAGTAGAAGATTGCTGTGACAAACTGTGTCGAAGGCTTTAGACAAGTCCAGAAATAAAGAGGAGACTAGTTTGCTGTTATCTTTTGCTTTATTGTCAATATCTATATAGGTTACAGTGCAGTTAATACTATAAGATGGATGGAAGCCATGTTGTGAGAGGGATAGGAGTTCTTCCTACAGGAAATAGTTTAGCAATTGTTTCTGAATACATTTTTCAAGTATTTTGGAGGGGAGGATAAGCTTGCTATAGGTCTAAAATTACCAATGTCTTTTGAATTTCCTCCTGTGTGCAGAGGGATATTGTGTGATTTTTTTCCAGAGGGACGAAATGTGGGATTTCTGGACTGACCTAATTGTAAGGAATGAAACAGGATAGGCAATGTTATTGCCTGCTATTTTAAGGTAGTCACTTGGAAGGTCATCAGTGGAAGTAGACCATAGTTTGAGTTTGTTTAAGAGAAGTTTACATAGGATGTGGGCAGATTTCTTTAGTGACTGTCCAGAATTTTTTAGGGATGTGTGTACTATTATTCTGAAATGTATTTATTTTATGTATTTTACATTTGTTTACTGGGAAAGTCCAACTAGGATGAATACCCATTTTCAGCGGAGGCCAGTGGAGAAGAGCTACAATATATCAAATACATAAATTATAAACGTCACATATGACAATACATAAAATACATATTTTGCTGTTACAGCTGACATACATTCAATATTATAAGATAAGAAGTGAAAAGCAAGCCTCACTGCTGAAGGCAGACCCACCACAAAAAACAAACACAAAGTCAAAATTGTAGGTCAGCCACCACAGCAAAACAAAACCAGGATACAATAAAAACAATCTTCTTTACTGAGAGGTAAGCACTTTCTCAGGCTTACCACTACTTCAGACCAACATAAAAACCAATAAACGCAATCAAGATATATATTAACAATCAACCAATAAAAGCATAGGGACAATAAAAACAGCCAATAAAAAAGACGTGATTAAATTAAGCTACTGCCTCACCTTCAAAACAGGTTTAAGGGACAGACCACAATTGAAACCACGTATTCTAAGTGCTTGGAGAGCTATAATCCATTTGAGCTCCAGCCTCTCAATATAATTTTTAAAGTCACCACCCCTTGCATTAGGTGAAAAAAAGCTACAGAACTCTAAAACTGAGCATATTATTTTTAGAGTTGGAAGAGGCATGGCTGGCTAAAACATTAGTCAGTATACAATTGTGTATATTGCCAACATGTTGTAAGATGCATTTCCTGAGTTGGCGTGTGGTTTATTAGTAATATTATCAATGAATAGTTTTGTTTTACAATGTAAGAATAGAGCTAGTAAAAAATATACAATGTAAGCAGTGTATCAGGCTATCATAACAACTGAAAAGAGTACATAAGGGGATTAATAGCAACAGGTAAGTATACATGAACACAGAACAGCTAAGATTTAAAAGTAGTCAGGGGAGAAGGATCAGTATGAGCAGACTTTCTTATAACAACTTGTTGCAGTATTTTATTTTTTTTTGTCTTCATGTATTTGCTTTTCAGGATGATTGCAAAGTTTTCTGACGTTTTCAAGATATTGTGGTATTTTATATTTTTGCCATTCTTTCCATGTTTTTTCTCAATCCTGCATTAGCAGTCTATTCTTTTTGGATAGCAAATTGCATTATTTGTTTTTAGTCTATTCCTTCTAGGAGGCGCAAGGCTAGTTAGGATATTCAGCAAAGTTGTACTGAATTAACTTACAGCATTATCTAAGGGGAGGATTTTTAGGAGGGTCTAGTTAATAGATGATTGTGTAGTAATGAATATTTCTAGGTTAAACTTGGAAGGATTGCATGGTGTTGTATAAACATGCTGTTTAAGTGGATGTGTGAGATGTGTGGTTGTATAGATTGGGAGATGATCACTGAGACAATCAGATATTGTACCTGAGACAGTGGGTCCAATACTAGGATCCAATCTAATTGAGAATTTATGTCTTATCAACAGTGTTGCAATCAACAAAGGGCAGCTTCCAATCCATATATTTTTTTACTATGTATACTTGCTTTGACATAAGAGTAAATCATTTTTATATAAACATATAATCAGTCATTCGAATATGAAACCTTATAACAAGCAAATAATTAAGAAACGTACTCTAAAGAATAATTTAAACCTACAGCTGAATTAGCATCAATAACAAAAGAAGACAACAAGAATTTATTATGTAAGAGTAGTGGGCATATATTCTTAAACAAATAAAAAGAAGTGGGAGAACTGGGTTTCCTTTATATGTTCAACACAATGTAGTCCAAAGAAAAAAACAGTAAGGAATGAAGTATATTTGCAGGAAATATATACCAAGCCAAAAATGCTGCATTTCAGAGAAGTACTCATTTTCTGAGGTACAACAGTCTTGAAGTTAAAACATATACATAGTGTGAGGTAGGGTGCAGCCTATATTGTGGGTGTAGGACAGCTTATTCCCCCTGCAAAAAGTGTTTTTAAGGTTTAACATCAAAATTCACAATTTTCTGCTACAGCTGTAAATTACACTTAGTTTTATAAAGATTCAGGACTTAAATTGTAGTTTCTCAAAATTCTGCTTTGGCACTAGAACAGGACAGCTTTCTAATCAACATTTGAAATGAAATGTACATAATTGTATCTACTCTATTAGTCATCATTGGAAAACTTACTTAAGCCTAAAGATTTGTGCAGATATTAGAAGATTAGTTTAGCAAAAGTCGTTCTGGCAGATTCATTAAACCCTACATGATCTGCTAAGACCGTGTGTGTCACACCATGGCACGCACTGTTTTGTATTCAGTAAATGGCTCTACACTGTGTGTAGAGATGCACAACCATGGTAAACACTGCACCATGCTAATTACAATATAAGCAGCTGAATTATATGTTAATCAACCAATTTAAGTCGGAGGAGCTATTCAACAAGCTGTACAGTAACTGTGTAAACTCAGAACTGATTTTCTCTGCAAATTCCAAAACCTACTGGAATACCCGCATATGCATCAAACTGAAGTCCATGCTGTTGCTGCTGCTAACATATCACAGCCAAGAAGGAGAAAAGTTTTCAGACCCTGATTAACTTCACAATCTGCATGAGGTGGGCATTGTAGAGCACTACAGGGTGGATAGAGGCACATTACATGAAGTCTGCAACCTCTGTCATCCTCATACCCAGGGCGAAATGAGGGGGACCAATACCAGTGGAGACAAAGATATATGTAGTACTTAAAATTTTAGCTACAGGAACCTTTCAGAGACCAACAGGGGACATGCTGAGGGTGTCATAGGCATCAGCATCCAGGATTCTCCGTCAGTTCCTGAATGCTATGCTCCAACTTGCCATTGACCACAGAGCCACAAATATGCAGGAGTTCTACCCTGTAGCACACTACCCTGAAGTATAGAAATCCATGCACCACCTCTGGAACAGAGAAGAGTCTACATAAATAGAAAGAGTTTCACTCCATTATCTGCCAAGTCCAATGTAATGCTAAGGGAATCATCTTGAATATGTGTGTTTGCTGGCAACACAGGAAGTTACCAGTACTCTCATATCTGGCATACCTCACAACTGTATCAGATGTTCACTAGGGGTGATATCCCACAGGGCCGTTTACTGGGGGATACAGGTTATGCACAGAAACCGTGGCTGATGACCAGATCAAAAATGCACACACACACACTCAAAGCAGAAATATCACCGCATGTGTGTGCAGAAGTCACAGTTCCACTGCCTAGATAAGTATGGAGGAGCCCTGCTGTACAATCCACATAACTTCTGCTGAAATCTTCACCATCTTTGCCATGCTTTACCACATCATCCTGAGAAAACAGCTTCAGCAGAGGGGAAGGGGCACACATCCCACCACCAATAACAAGGTCACCACAGCCACACACAAGTGAGCTTGTGAACATAGGAGGAACCAGCAGCTGCTGTGGGCATAGACAGATGTAGGTGTTCTCAATATGCCCTTGCATTGGATAAGAGAGAATGCATAGCACACTCACCTACCACCTAAGGGGCTAAAACCTTCATCCTATGCACATACATATAGTAACATTGATGCCATGCAGTGCTCACAACCTTTACCTACCTATGTAATGGCTGTGTACTCCTAGCATCGGACAGACTCATCCCTGAACTAAAACTATAGCACCTGTTGGATTTACAATGTAAGTGTTGGACCTGGAGTGTTAAAACAGGATTGTGTAATAATACAAATGAATGTCAAATCTTTGCATATTGTTACTTGGTAATGTAAGTAAAAGGTGGGTGATTTGTACAGCAATGACTTTAAGATGTGGCAGCAGAGATTTATGTGAATACATGTGCCTTTTATCAAGTGATAGGCCTCAGGTATCAAAGATTCACACATTCATGCATCTCAAAAGTACTGATATTTACCAAATGTCCTCAGTTTGGCCTCATACTTTTGTAGTGGAAACTCATTAAAGAGAGAAGTTAGAAAGTAATGAGATACATTTAAGTTTCGAACTTCATAACCCTTATAGGTTCATATGTTCATAGGTGTTTACTAGGCTAACGACCACAAGGGCCTTTTTAAGCCTAGACATGCATCCCAAATCTCTGATAAGATCTGACACCCTTTATAAGCTTAAGCATGGGCCTGAGAGATGAACCATTTACAGGTTACCTGTTTGCATTAGAGACGTAAGTGCCAAACCAGGGATGAATTTCCAGTTTCCCATCCAATTGTCCAAGTTGCACTTGAACTGGGTTAGGTAGGAACTCTGCTTCACATGGATGGGGAGCCTAGTCTCTGGAATACATACCTATCTCTCCAGCAGGTCCTATTTATATAACAGGCAAGGTTTAAGTGTTTAGAATGTGTAATTCTGGTACTGTTTGTATTGTGGATATGCAGGAGGTCCAACAGAGTTTTGTCTGAGAATGCTCTGCATGCCAGGCATATATCTCCCCTCAAACGCCTGTAGGAGACAGAATACAGGAATAGGGCCTTGAGGTGGTCAGCATAGGACATATTACTTACACCTTGTATTCTTTTAGTGAGGTACCTCTGTGGTCATTCCAGTTGTTGGATATGCCTGGTTAGGTACATACCAAAGAAGGCATTGTACTCAATGATAGGTCTGATTAATGCCGAATACAGTGGAACATTGACTTCCTTGGACTTAGATGCCATACCTTTGTTTATAAGTTGTGCAACAGAGAATGATTTCCTCACCACTACAGACCCGTGATGATCAAAGGCTAGATTACTATCTATGTGTGTCCCTAAGTCCCTGACTACTGTGTCAGCTCTAAGGGGTGTGTTGTCAATATGATAGTTACAAAGGGATGGATGACTTCCCAAAGGATACCATTATGCATTTCTTAGCATTTAGTTTTAGTCCATGAAGTAGTCAAACAGCAGGCAAATGACATGTTTTGCTAATAAACTGCTAAAAGTGATATCAAATAAACAGAGCCAAAAACATGTGTACACATTTACCACAGATCATTCAATTTTATGCAATTACCAGTCACTTCTAACTGTGGCCAGAATTCCCCTAGAGGTGTCTATGGATCCTCCTAGAAGGCTAACACACCTGTGTCATTGACAGTATAGGATATTTGCATTTCACTGATTTCCACTGCATTTCACTGAAATAACAATAGAAGATTGTAAAGAGAAAAACAGTTGTACATTAGCACTTGTCATGACAGTTAATAAGGCTGTGTATCTGAGAAAGTGAAATGCCCTGACAAACATGCCTATGCTAACAGCAAACATTTAAGAAGTGCATACAGATAACAGTAGCATGTGCTAAAGTATATATATATATATATATATATATATATATATATATATATATATATATATATATATATATATATATATATATTTATATACACACACACACACACACACATATATATATATATATATATATATATGCACATATATATATATATATATATATATACATATATATGATTTTTCTTAGTGACATTTGAGCATATCCAGTATATAACTGAAAAATGCAAGCATACCTTATCAAGATCAGTAGTCTTCTGTGCAGATAAATCCCAAAGTAATGTATTCTACGTTATCCACATAAACAAGTCTCCTCACCTTCAGGTTTCCTAGCTACACAGTTCCCAGTTCATAGTGTGGATTCAGGGCTGTGAGCACAGTGAAGATGCAAATGAGGTGTGAACTCATTAGACTTGCTGAATCCCAAATACTTGGCTCCATGTAGCAGACATAGTGCAGGCACTCCCTCTGTGTTTGTTGTTAATGGATTACAACTGTGAATGATTACTGATAGGGAGAAGGAAAACACAACAACAATTCAGACTCCCTTACTCCAGTGGGTGTGCTAGCCAGGTTAGACTCACAGTAATTGTATCAAGGCTTTAAATATAAGCAAGCAGCACACATTTCACAGTTTCTATTCATTAACATCCAACCTCCCCTTCATTTCTTGACAACTGTATATTAATAGTATTGCTATTTAGTATCCTCACACATTTTAAGGACAATGATACAGAATGCCTTATAGACTGCATGTCTCATATTACTGATCAGATAAGACAAGAATGAGCAACAAACACAGAGTGATAAGACTGAGCTTCATTTATGCAAACAACAGTTATAAATGGCTGTGTGATCACTCAGTGCACTACATCTAAAATTAATATATGTACAAATAACTGTCATACATTTTGTTAATACAGTGGATGATGTTACAGTGGCTTGTATGCACAATGATTTTCATTCTCTGCTGCAAAGCTGTTTCTGTGGCAAAGAGGGATAAGACACTCTGTGTTTTGAAGGCTCATTGGAGTGAGAGTTCAAATCCAGACCTCTGTTAAAATATTTCATGTGTACCAGCATACATTTTTGCAGTGTTGATTATTTAGTAGATTTATTTTCTTCCTTCCTCGTGATTTTCCTTTTTTATTTTTAATGCCAGTGTTTGTGCAGTGTGCAGCTTTGCACAAACAGGGGAAATGGAGAAACACAATAATAGTCATGTTTAGCTTTGCTTATCTCATTTACACAGTGCTTAGCAGTGCACAAACCTGGACTAGTGGCTCACACAGGAAGCAGACAGAACACCTGCAGACAGGGTGTAGACATTTTAAATATCAAAAAGGATACATTGTTGCAGTTTTTGCTTTCCATCATGCAAGACTGCTAAGCAGCTTTGTATGACTTTTAGCAAGCTTCCCCAACACCTGCAGCCATTGAACACCTGTAGAGAGGAAGCAGACAGTTAATTACAAAATGGATGCATTGTATCAACTATGTGTTGGGCACAGCACAAACACGGTAAGTACTGATGCACGGTGGTTACCACACAGCAGTTAATGAATGTGGAAATATCCAGCTATTTAACTATTTCTGTGGCAGCAGTTGTAAGTGTAGAGATGTAATTAAGATGGTCCTGGGTTCTAATATAGAGTGTGCAACATATTTTTACTGCTGTGACAGTTTAGTTTATAGTAATGAACAGGAAAATATCAAGTATTATTTCAATGTTCCTATGGCAACAGGTATAAGTGCAGGGATGCCATAAACATGGCCTTGGGTTCTAATACAGGAAATTTCAGACATTTTTACTGTTGTTCCATTTCTCATTATATTAAATATCACTTATAACAATGTATACATACTTATAAACAGTGGAGCTGATATGACATATATGTATGAGGGATAAAACATCCTTGCTGTGTTTTGAAGGTTCAGATGTATGACTGAGGTATACTCTCTACTATGTTTCTGTAAGCATAATTCTGTTATCTAGACTTGGATGGCCCTCACACTTAAATAAGACAAATACACAAATGAATGTATATACAAGGACCTTGTCAGGTCACACACATACATGCTTAACACCTCAGTCTGTCATCTGTATAAATGATTCATGATTATGTCTGAGAAGTACTTTTTCTGTGGCAAAGATGGAAAATCACCTATGTACAAGAAGATGTTTTGTCCCTTTTGCATAGGGTTGAATCCCACACTGTAAAAATCCATTTTAACAGCGTATGAAGCCAAACAAACATGTTAGGTCATGAAATTTATGCCCCCAGTGCATGTCTGCACAGTAAAATCACCTAACAGTTTCAGCAGCAGACACCCCCAAACTAATGTCAAGTGTTAGATTAACCTTCCAGTTTCAAAAATTGCTCTCCTTTCTGTTTGGCACTGTTGCTCTCCACTTAATATTGTAGAAAAGCAGTTGATATCTTTGCTTGGGTTTACACACTACCAGTAAATGTGATAAAAGGAATTGGCAGGAAGTCATTATTTGCTATTGCATTACTTTGGGATTAGACATTTCTGGTGTTAGAGTGGAAGGTCCCTAATTTAGGGTGCAGATGTGGGGTGTTCAGGAGCCCAGAATATTTACTGGGCTTCTGGTAAAGTGTTACAGCCAAAGGCTTCTGCAGGGAGACTATTCTGGCTCCCAGTACAAGTCCAAGGCTTAAAATAGTCTGCCCAAGGCTATATCCAGTGCAACTGGCAAACCACACACTATAGAACAGTGTAGGCACCACTTCAACAACCCAAAAAGGCACAAAAGGGATACACTCAACCAATGGTTGGATAAGTTCTGAACTAACAACATTCCACAGTTGTGTAAATATGCTAATAAAGAGAATTTGTAATACCTAGAAAGCTAAATATAGGCAAGACTGGTATCCATAATGCTCATCTGTTCTTTTTTTTTTCTTTTTCACACCTAATTCTGAAATAGATGCGCATAGGCAGGCCCATGCTGAGTTTCTAGAGAGACTGAGGGAAGCAAGTGATATGTGTGCAGTACAAAAAAGTATTATTGTAGCTTTAAATTTAAAGAAAAATGTTCTTTTCTAAACAGAAGTATCAAAGTAAGCCTGCATATCCAAACTGCAAAAGCAAGTAGGCATGCATCAGTCTGCAGCACAAACCAACTGTAGGAGTCAAGTGTAAGTCTGTAGTCGGACATTGTGGGTTCAAATACCACAAGTAACCAATATAAAATACTGCAATTCTTTAATAATATTATGGAAAGCAAATTATACACAAGTGGCATAAATGCCCTGCTGTTAATTTTAATCTGTATAATTGGACCAGGCATATGTTAACATCATTGGTGGACTCATTGATTTCACCCAATATGCAATAATCAGCAAACTTGCTAAACCAAAGGCGTTATATTTTAGCCTGGACTGTCAAGAAATTGATTCCAAACAGTAAAGGGCCAAGCACAGATCCTAGGGGTACGCCAGTGGTGACAGCTCTACTGGTAGAGGTTGATTCACCAACTTTTACAGTATATGTAATGTCAGTGAGCCAATTTGTTAGCCATCTAGTGACATAAGGATTAATCCTCAGCTGAGAGAGTTTCTCAGTGATACCTGAGTGGGCAATTGTTTCCAAACCCTAGGCCAGATCAAGATAGGCAGTATGCACTGTCTTACTTTCATTCAGGCATATCACACAGAATCAATGGGTTGTGACATCACAGATTGCCTATAGCATAACTCAGAACATAGACATGGTTGGATACACACTTCAGCACACCCTCTAGATGGAATATATTCCCGTAGAAGGGTGAACATCAACATGCATCCATCTGAATGGAGGGGGGGGGCAGCACCTGATGCATGCATGCATGTATAGACACATCCTGACTCGCCTCATCTGTGAGATAAATCAACATGTAATCATAGACCTTTTCTAAATGGACATTAGTAATATCTCAGCTGTATGCAACAGACATGTGTGAGTCTTTAATGATTCATCCATGTCATCTGTTAGATGTCCTCAAAAAGGTCATCAAGGGCATGCATATTACAACACTATCATCCTGTGGAACTTGACCAGGTCAAGGCATTATACACAAATTGACAGTGGGGTATTCACTCGGGACTGTCAGATGTGGCCATAAACATCTATATCACCAAGTGGGTAGAGCACTGGATCACATGCATTTCATCTAAATATGTTGAATTGTGTGAAGTGACCTATATCTCGAGTCCAGTGATCAGGTCCCTACATCAGGGCTGTCTGCTAGGCCCTTTCCTGCCCATTATTTAAGTCACAGACATCAAGATTGACATACACATCCTGTGGCTAAACAGCTGTCTGGACGACTAAAGATTGTGGGCAAACTTTACTCCAACTGTGATATTAGTATATTACAGACAGTATCAACACACACCAAATATTGCTGCCACAGCCATGACAACACATGAGATGAAACAAAAACATGGGGGGGGGGGATTTGTAACATTATTTAAACAAATGCACAGCCCAAAGATAATGTAGACATCATGCCGTATAAGCAGATCAAGTGGTATGTGACCTGTGTTCTCGGGTAGATGGTATATGGAACGTCCACTAGCATGTGGCCACAGTGGTGACTACTCCCTTGTATGTAACACAACTACTTTGTATGTGTAGGACATAAACCTCAAAGACCATAATACCTCCTTAGTTCACAGCCTTCATCACATTAATAACTGAGTACAATACACACTTCTTCATGTACCTGCCTACACATCTTACAGTGATGTATAACTGAAGTGCACAACCTTTGCCACAGTGAGCTCTACACATCTTAGTGGCCATACCTAGGCATTTGTTTTGTTGCGTAAACATTACTGTCTGATGGTGCGGAACCCCCATCAAGGTGTTATTCCAGATCCATGTGTGATACCTGTTCCGGTGATGCACACCGTACATACATAGCTGCTTGACAACATTGATGGCATGGGTTACATTCATGAATGAATGGATTATGCCATGCATACCAGACAACTAGCCTGGATAAATCATGTCACATAAAGGTATTGCAATTATACTGAGTCCCTCCTAACACCTCCAGCAAATGTTGCAATGTCAGGACGGTATGCTTGATTACCCTCATAGATTGCTGACATGTAATAATAGTTGTACGAGTGTGTTTGCGCAGAATCATCTCAGGTCACTCTAAATCACATATGTTGTGTCAGAGGCATGGGATTACTGGTGGTATTATTCTGATATTGTCCATGATTGTGCCTGCTTTTGTTGATTGTTGTTCATGAGCTTGTAACTGTGTCCCACTTGTTGGAGACTTCTGCTGACATTACAGTCCTATTCAAGCTAATTGGTTTGCACACAATATACACTCAACCCCAACTGTATATAACATCCCTGATAGATGTCCACTCCATTGCTCATGTCAGGATGCTTATTTCACAAAGACATCTTCTCCATTGTTATGTCACCTTGTCTGATAGTCACATAATACACATTTTCAGTGTGCAGTCCATGTCAATATGTGATTAATATTCCTGCTACAGCTGTCTTCCATTTACATGCCCTCATCTGCTGAACATTGCAATGTTTTACCTGTCCTGTTTCCCAGTGCTCTTTCCGACAATTCATCTGTGTGTCCCTATTCAAAACACACACTTCCCCTAACTGTTTATTTTAAATGGCAGTCCATGTACAGTTACAGATAATTTACACAGCTTTTGTACAGAATGTCTGGAATGGGATTCCACAATGTATACACTGTTTTGTAATGTGTTTGGACCATATACATTGCTATTGGATAAACTCTGGTAATCACTGCGGCATTCCACATAATCCTGCTAATCTAATTTGCTCATAGGTAAACAGGTCTGCCATCTGTTTTGCTTTACATGGTTTCCTGGCTAGCAAAATTGTTGCCAGCCACAAAACTGCACTTGTTTACATTTAAATGCAGTGCACAACATGAATACCTAATTAGCACTGCTGTTCACCGCACAAAAACATAGACTCCATGTAGGCATCACACAAAGCTTACATAGAGTTTATTGAATCCTGCTGATGGAGTTTAACTTTCAGCCCATGATGTAAGATATATTGCAAGGATCCAATCACAGTTGAGGTAATTCTATTTATATGATAGTTATCTTTTGTATAACTGACAGCTTTACTACCATCTAGTTATTAAACATGGTAAAGTTATCATTATTACAAAAATAGAAAGGCACACAAATATTATTTATTGTTTAGACTGGCATTATTTCTGAACAAATGTTATAATGCTATTGTAAAATGTGTTATACCTTAGCAAAACTACACCTGTAAAATCATTTGTCCAGCTCAGTGCACATTCAGTACTAACAGAATAATGAAACTTGTAGGTCAAATAGTACAGGGTATCCTATACAATTCACAGATTAAAATGTATGGGTGGTAAACTATCTATAAATTTTAGTGGAGCTCATAGGCACTCAGTATAATTACTTATTAAGAAACTTTCCAGTGCTTTCAATATCTGGCATGCCTGATAACATAATCAATGTTATTGACCATTTATTATTTCATAATTTTACCCATTTACAAATTAATGGAAATCATCCAAAATAAACTTCTTCAAAAATGTGGTCAGACATTGTTCGTAAACTATGTAGTGCTACGTCTTCAATTTGATATATATATACATACATATATATATATATATATATATATATATATATATATATATATATATATATATTTAGGTTTACTATTGCATTCCGAATTCTCTCCGGTCGACCATTCAGAATGTCGACCCGAAATGCTGAATTCAGAATGTTGAAAAGTAAACCACTGTGAAAATGAATACATCGACATCTGTAGTTCAAAGTATTCGACATAGCAGGACATGACATCAGTCACCCATGCTATACACATTAACATACCATTACATTCGACAGTCAACGGTACATTAATTGTACTATTTTGTAGGGCCCTGCACCCCCATGTGGAGGTTGTGCCTCCCACACACCCTGCAAATTATATATACCAACTTCAAGATCGCACTACAGTGAAGAAATGGGATAATTCCCTGTTCCTCAATGAACCATGATCTCCACTCAAAATTCTGAAATCAATAGTCAAACTACTCTACCCATTCAATGAAGTGTAGTCAATATATTTCGGTTCACACAACTGCTTCTTTGCAAACTGCAAGTCGAAATTGTCACTCTTGATCGACTGCTGTTCACAAATCTCAGTGTAAACCATGTATATATATATATATATATATATATATATATATATATATATTTTTTTTTTTTTTTTTCTTCTTCAATTTTTCTCTGCTCCCATTAGGGGTCACCACAGCAGATCAATTGTTTCCATTTCTTCCTGTCCTCTGCATCTTGCTCTGTCACACCAACCACCTGCATGTCCTCTCTCACCACATCCATAAACCTTATCTTAGGCCTTTCTCTTTTCCTGTTACCTGGCAGCTTCATCCGTAGCATCTTTTTCCCAATATACTCTGCATCCCTCCTCAGCATATGTTCAAACCAATGTAATCTTGCCTCTCTGGCTTTGTCTCCAAACCATCCAACCTGGGCTGACCCTCTAATATACTTATGCCTAATCCTGTTCACCCTCATCACACCCAGTGCAAATCTTAACATCTTCAATTCTGCCCTGTCCAGCTCTGTCTCCTGCCTTTTTGTCAATGCCACTGTCTCCAACCCATATAACATAGCTGGTCTCACTACCCTCTTGTAGACCTTCCCTTTCACTCTTACTGGTACTCGTCTGTCACAAATCACTCCTGACACTGTTCTCCACCCACTCCATCCTGCCTGTACTCTCTTCTTCACCTCTCTTCCACACTCACCATTACTCTGAACTGTTGATCCCAAGTATTTAAACTCATCCACCTTCACCACCTCTACTCCCTGCATCCTCACCATTCCTCTATCCTTCCTCTCATTCACACACATATATTCTGTCTTAGTCCTGCTGACCTTCATTCCTCTTCTCTCTAGAGCATATCTCCACCTCTCCAGGGTCTCCTCCACCTGTTCCCTACTCTCACTACAGATCACAATGTCATCTGCAAACATCAACCTGTCCATCACCATTGCAAATAAGAAAGGGCTCAGAGCTGATCCTTGATGTAATCTCACCTCCACCTTAGATGCACCCATCACTCCTACCGCAGACCTCACCGCTGTCACACTACCATTGTACATATCCTGTACCACTCTTACATACTTCTCTGACACTCCTGACTTCCTCATACAATATCACAACTCCTCTCTAGGCACTCTGTCATATGCTTGCTCTAAGTCCACAAAGACACAATGCAACTCCTTCTGACCTTCTCTGTACTTCTCCATTAACACTCTCAGAGCAAACATCGCATCTGTAGTCCTCTTTCCTGGCATGAAACCATACTGCTGATCACTAATCATCACCTCCCTTCTTAACCTAGCTTCCACTACTCTTTCCCATAACTTCATGCTGTGACTGATAGTTTAATCCCTCTGTAGTTACTACAGCTCTGCACATCACCCTTATTCACAAAAGATAAAACATCAATTAACTTTTCTAACTCAAGATTTGCTTTTCTTTAGGCTAACAGTTCGAACTGGATATAGAACAGGTCATGATTCTAATGTACAAGGTCTTATTAAGCACATTTATGTGCACAAGCTTGCTATTTTTGTTATTAGTCAAATGCAGTGCATTAAAATTGTTATGCTCCTGGCACATTATTATTATTATTATTATTATTATTATTATTACTTCTATTGCTTTATTTTTCAAGAGCTAAAATTATTAAAATTAAACAAAGTATTTTATTAAGAAATCCCTTTGGAGAGAGGGGCCCATAAAATACTGTTTGTCATTCCTCAAATAGTGAAGAAAATTAGAGTTCAGACTCTGGAATGGGTTTACTATGATTACCATGAGTAATTTTGTCAACTTGACATAAATATAATCTAAAAGGACTAAGGCTTTAGGGGATGGGGGTCACAGTCTCAAAGCAGTGATGCTGCAGAGGTTGTAATCTCAAAAACAGTGTGATTACAAGTCATAATGCCACCATTCTTCAAACTGCCCTGCCCCCAAATCATGCAAGCTCATTACAGGGAAACAAAGAGGAAAACAAAAAACAAATTCTCTTCTTCCTCCTTCCACTTCTTCAAGTGAACAGTGCAGTCAGTGCATAACCCAGACAGCCCAAATCTAGTGAAACATTGACAACCAAAAACCTGTGCCATCCGTGCTTTGACATTCACAAACTAACTACCCTGGCCTATGTCAACGAGTTGGATTCCCTATTGAAATTTGATTTATTACCACATTGCACAGTTAGTAATTGCAACAGGAACACTTTCTGTTCTAAATTAATCTTCAGTCTCTCCCTGACAATAAATTACTACAGAGTCAATATTATGGTATGTTTTGCTATCTCAAGAGAGTTTGGGGAAATAAAACAAAAAGTGATTTTAATGTATTACCAAAGCTATGTATTCTAGCTTGATAGATTAAACATTAAGTATTTGCAGTTATCAAAATGCTCTTTGGAGAAATTGTTATACAACAGCAAAATAACTTTTTTTTTTCAAAAGGAAACTAAGAGCTTTTTTTCAATTACTGATAGTGAAAAAGACTAGCAAAAAGGCTAGGGATCACTTTCTAACTGCTCAAATAACCAAATCATTCCTTAAATTCAGTATAATCTGACAACTTTGTCCAAATGACAAAAGAGCTTCATGAAAAACTTCTTTCAAATCATTACAAGGTCTGATGCAGTATATTTTAGTACAATTTAAGTGATTTCATTATGTGATTTAACAGCAAAAAAGATTACAAGTTTGTTTCCTGGTGAAAGGAACACTCTTTGGTGTGTTTATAGAAGTTGAGTCTTTTGACTTCACAATTGTATGAGTGCCCTGGGATGATGAAATAGTTAGATTTCACCAATAATTTTGTTGAAGGTTATTTATAAATAGAAGTTTCACCAATACCATTGCAGTCTTTATCTTGCAAGTAATTCATAACCATTAAGTCAGTGTTTATTAGTTATATCAGATCTAAACTGGAGTATGTAATAACAATATGGAAACCTTTAAAAAAAGAGCATGAGTAAACTGGAAAGACTACAGTAAAAATATACCAAGGGCATCCATGGATGTGAAAATTTAGTTATTATGAAATACTAAAATATATAAACGTGTTCAATGTCTCATACAGATATTTAAAAAGAGACCTTATTTAGGTATATCAGGCATTTTGAGACAGCTAAATGTAGTAATGTTTGTGGTTATCAAAACATAGTAGAGAATCATTAGACAACCTATGTCGAAGATTCTATAGGATTGAGAAGTGTACTAATTTGTTCTCTGAGAGCTACACTCTCTCTGAAAAAGTAGCTGATAATGGAATGGACTACCAAATTATATTAAAGCGAGCACTAATTTAGATATTTTTAAGAACAGCCTGGACACTTATTATGGGAATAACTGTTTTCGTATATTGGCAGGCTAGAAGGGCATTGTTGCCCATGCTTGAAATATTTGTATGTATGTGTGCATGGTTCTACCTGACATAATCGAAACCACACAACACCGACAACCACATCACCGACACCACATATTCGACAGTCCATAAACACGAAACCACACATAACCGACAACGAAATAACCGACGGTACACAAACACGAAACCCCATACAAAACAAAACACATCCCCATTCCACAAACCACACACACAACACAAGCACACCAAAATCCTTACAAGCCCACACTAAACCTTACCTAACCCTAAGGTCCGTCACTATCGCACTTACCTACCGGCTCCTAACCCTAACTCACTTAACCGCCCTATCGCTCCCTAACCCTAACTCACTTAATCCACCCTATGGCCCTAACCCTAACTCACTTAACCCACCCCTATCGCTCCTAACCCTAACTCACTTAACCCACCCTATCGCCCCTAACCCTAACTCACTTAACCCACCCCTATCCCCACAGACCGTCAATCTCCACACTTACCTGCCTCGCACCCTAACGTCCGTCACTACCGCATACTCACACAGCCTTTCCCCATGTCGGCATCCTCGGCGTTGGTGTTGTCATCCGTCGTGTCGGTCTTCTGCATTGTCGATGTTCTGCAACCCGCGGTCTTCTTCGATCTTCTGGAGCTCCGGATTCCGATGTCGGTCTTCTCAGCTGTCGACGAAGTCAGGTAGAACCGTGTGCATGTATGTGTATATGTATGTATGTATGTATGTATGTATTAATGCAACATACTTATCTTTTTTCATTTAATGTCATATGTATGTATACAATAGTTATACATATGTTGTAAACTTATACATAAACAAGACATGCATGCCTTTACTTTTTGAGTGCTCTGAAGAGTTAATTGGCATTATCTGTGCCTATTACACTGATTGCATGTAATTTCATTGTATGTATTTTTTGTTTGTTATGGAAATTTCAGTTTCTGCATAACAAAACCATATGTAGCTCCACTGTATGCATATATCCACTGTTATTGAAATATCTATCAATTTATGCAATAAGTACTGCTGTGTTTGCTTATTGTTGCTGAAAGGATATCGAGATCTGTCTGCCCACCTAACTAGCAAAGGTTAAATAAACACATAAATGGCACTTGGGTTATTTCCCAGCTGTAGCTCTAAATAGACAATTAAATTAACACTGACAGTCTTAACTTCCAAAGATTACTTCTAAATTACTGTAACCACTGTTTTCTAACTGAATTACTTTCCAATTACATTCCTTGAATATTCAAGTAATAAAGTTATATTCTAAGAAATGTTTTAGTATTCAGATAATGACTAGCTATACAGATTGAAACTCTGGTTACTGTTTCTCCCCTTTATTAAATGAGAGCTGAAAATTATTTTATATCAAACTTTTAAGTTGTACTCTCTTTTGGATTATTCTGTGAGAAGGGAGATATAGTAGCCTTACCCTTAATGTCAAATCATGCTGGCTAAAATGAAGTTTCACTATATGTTTAGCCCCCATCCTATATACATTTATATATTATGGGGGGTTTTTTGTCTAAAACTAGAAGTGTACAAGGAAGAGTTGTGTAGTCTGTATTGATATAATATTTTCACGTAACAATGGAATGTATTACACCAACTTTAAAGCAAAAAACATATGGCATTGGTATCACAGAAGAAGAAACCCTGTCCATGATGCTAGTAACCAGGCATAATTTGCAGCCCTGGCACAAGTGGGCCAACCAGTGATGGGAAAGAGGAATAAATGGCTGTAGACCACCATTTACCATTTCTTGGTAGATGTTATGGGGGGCTGACTGTGCTCCAAACCTACCATGTTGTTGAAGCTGCCAGCTTAGTGGACTTAGAAATGTTATATGTACAAATAGGACTTGTGTGACATAATTAAGCATGTTGCACTATACAGACTACTCTGCTGCTTTGTTCATCTGTTTGATTCGGTAGTTTTTAATGGGGGGGTGCATCAAATTGTGTTTAAATAATGGAATGCACACTTTTGTCTCAACAGGAACCCTTTGTGCTTGAACCTAACTGTCTGTTCAAGGTAGATGAGTTTGGCTTCTTCTTAACGTGGAAAAGTGAAGGGAAGGTATGGCAGAGCTTTCTGACTTTATAAGAGAGAAATGTGTGTTATATCATGTTTAATTCAACTGCTGCTTGCACCTTTTCTGTAATTATTCAGTGTTTCTTACAAAGAAAGTTGTGACTTTTAGCTTTATATATGTTTAGCAGTTTATCGTAAAGTTACTGTTTCATGTTTTCCATGAATTATGCTGGTTGAATGGTATAAGATGGTTTCATGATAGTTTTCTGTGGGAATATTTTAAAGAACAAAATCACACATAACTTGATTCCTCTACATGAAGTTAAAAGTCACTAGAAATTCATTTGAATGAAAACAACCAAACAAACATTGCACTTAACAATACTTTCTTAAAAATCATTGCCAACTGCATCCCATGACATCAGTACACATGCCCCCTACACCCTAAATTTGTATATGCCACCTCAACAACTGCAACAACATGAGGAAAAGGAAAAAGACCACAGGCTGTGTTATCACTGCGTATGCTCGAATAGAAATCATACCAGCAGTGATTTTCTGTGGAGAACAGTAACTCATAAATAGAGACTCAGTTAATCTAAATCACTGGGTTGAATGCTCATGCATTTAGACCTCGACATTTAGTAGGATACCACTGTGTGTCACATTTTAACCTGCACAATGTGTACCTTGCTTTTGTGTACTCAGAGACTACATACAGTTTACTTTGCTGTATGAAATTATCATAATTCTTGTAAGTTGAGGAACTGCCTGTATTACAATAATCATTACTGAGGATAACTCAGTTAGTTGTATGCAGAGATCATATTTCTGGATGCGGATTCAATACAAATCCATGTCATCTTATGTATTGTTCACTTCAAACAGTGTATATGGCCACTGTATGTATTATATAAAGAGTGCATCATCTAAAACTGAATAAATACAGACCTGCTGAGGACAGAAAAATAATAAGATATAACAATTATTCTATGCAACACTATTCAAATTAATCAAAACTTAATTTGTCGATTAAAGGATAAAAGCTTTCTTATCCGGCAACAGTAATGAAATAGATGAAAGATGGAGTCTCCATAAACATGCAATTAAGACAGAACACACTGTGTAGTCATTGTCTTGTACAAAATCAGAACATTTGATTACAAGCCAATTAAACTATGAGGGAAGGACTGAATAACATATAGTCTGACAGTATTCTCTACAGGAAGATCAGCGGCTTGTAAACATTGTCAGAGCTGTCCTTTAGTTAAGGCCAAAGATGAGTCTTCCATCTTCAAACTATTCCAGTGAACTCTGAATCAATGTGAGTCTAACATGCAGGACACAAAAGAAGGCAGTTTGTTTGTGGAGAGTCCTTTTAAACAAGAGTGTGGCCGATATGTCTCGATACAAGCATGCATTTGTGAAGACGCCTCCCATGCACAAGCGCTGAGGAAAACTATTCGGAAAGATCCCCTTGTTACCAGTGCATCACAGTCTATTCATCAAATGAATAAGTTATAAAAAAGCAAACTGCAGCCCTGTGTATGGCAGCATCTAAAACTATAAAAACATCAAACAATAATACTGCTTTACCCAAAGAGCCTATCCAGTTCCACTGGACATGGAATGATGGCCATTTTCTGTTCCTTAACATGTGATTAAGGCACTGTGAATACATAAACTTTCAGTATCTCCCACATTAGTGAGCCATAAGGTTTAGCAATAAATCAATAAATTCAAAAAGCACTTATACATCTCGGCTGTTTATCCCAGAATTGTCACCATTTGCTGTGGCTTTTGCTGTAGGGATATGATTCTCACTTTGGGTTTGAGAGATCTCAGCTTAAAGTCCTGAGCAAGCTCACTGCTTTTTTTGTTCCCTTATCTGCCCCATTGGTATATACAGATCCAAGTATATCACTCATCTGGAAAGACCCCAACAAGTTTTAATCAAGAAAGATTGCCTATTTATTCATATATACTTGCAGATCTCCAATAGCATTATCAGTTTTATTTGGGTAAGAACTTATTTTTCTACATTTATTATTAATTTGTCTTGTTTCAGAGGGAAGTGGGAGATATGCTAATTGGCAAGGACACTGCATTTTCATTCTTCCAAGAAAATTACTGGTTCATAGGTAGTTACTAGGCTCACAGACTAGAGAACCATTGAGGAGCCTAGCCCAAATTCCCAGTTGCCTCCAGGCACTGTCTGGTTAAGTGACTTGATCAAGTTCACACAGTGGCCAATGAGGAAATCAAACCCTGTGCCACCAGAACTACAGTTCATAACTTTAACTGTTATGCCAACTGCCAGACCCAAATTCAGACTGTATGAGTATTGAAAAACTATAAGATTTTCATGGACTTTTTTTGGCTATAGCACTCTGGTACCACAACTTGGGTTTCTTCCTTTAATTATTGCTTATGATATTCTCAGTTTGCTTATTGAGTGGTCTGTACTTAGACTCTGTTTTAATTTTACATATGTAGATACACTAAGTGAAGCTCGATGGGTGAACCTTGGCATCCATGTTGAGAACACATAATACAGGATTACAACTGGAGACCCAATCATCATTTTTTTGCATGGCATGGAGTTTTATCTCCTCCACACTCAACTAGTTACAGGATAAAAAAGCACTAAGCATTTTGCCAGTAAAGCACTTATTGAGCACTGTCAGAAAGGCAGTAACACACTTTCTTATGTTACACAATGTAAGGGACTCATTACCGTCAAAGACGGCAGGGAGTAACAAATCTGTTTTTAATTCTTTCACTGTCATTTGCTAGTCAGTGCTGGCAGATGTAACTGCCTAGTGCATTACCCATTCTTAAGAAGTGCAGCAGGGGGTGTTTAATATTTGCTAAGGCCAAGTCCTGCACCAAAGAAGTGCTTAACTGATTTGCATTTTTCTGGATATCAGAGCATAATCACCACATTGTATGCACTACATTATATATTCTCATTGAATGCACTACATCACATTATATATTCTCATTGAATGCACTACATCACATTATATATTCTCATTGAATGCACTACATCACATTATATAGTCTCATTGCATGCACTACATTATATATTATCATTGAATGCACTACATCACATTATATATTCTCATTGAATGCACTACATCACATTATATATTCTCATTGAATGCACTACATCACATTATATATTCTCATTGAATGCACTACATCACATTATATAGTCTCATTGCATGCACTACATTATATATTCTCATTGAATGCACTGCATCACATTATATATTCTCATTGAATGCACTACATCACATTATATATTCTCATTGAATGCACTGCATCACATTATATATTCTCATTGCATGCACTACATTATATATTGTCATTGCATGCACTACATTATATATTCTCATTGAATGCACTGCATCACATTATATATTGTCATTGCATGCACTACATTATATATTCTCATTGTATGCACTACATTATATATTCTCATTGTATGCACTGCATCACATTATATATTCTCATTGCATGCACTACATTATATATTCTCATTGTATGCACTGCATTATATATTCTCATTGAATGCACTGCATCACATTATATATTCTCATTGCATGCACTACATTATATATTCTCATTGTATGCACTACATTATATATTCTTGGTGGCCACTGCTAAGTCTGTCTGCCCCCACCCCCCAAAAAAAAACATCTGTCATCTCAGTTAACTTAGTGAAAATGAAGAGCTGATGTGAACAGTACAGCCCTCCAGATAGCACAATGGCCTATCAACAAGTGATTTTTTTTCTAAAAGGAGTTAAATGGTGCTTTGTGCACAGAAGCACAGAGAAATATGTAGCTTGTTTGCTCCTTTCATATTACTTGTCAGGTAGCTGGAGTTTTTAATGAACTTTAAGTCGCTAAAGAAGACATTAATATTCGGTATGTTATAAATAACTGTATTATTTAGGCGATTATATATCCCTGTCAGATATAATTATAGTGGGATATTTAAAAATAAGTCCCAGTGGTGGAACTGCTAAATAAACAAGCAACATGAGGCAGCAAAGCCCTATTTTATGAGGGCTATGAGTCAAGGAAATATTCCTGATCAGAGGCAGAGATAGAATAATATACGGTATATTACCACTTTTAATTGGAGCACTAATGAAGTTAAAAACATCATATTGAGTAACTGGGAATTCCTGGAGGCACTGCCAGAATTAAAACAATACATTAGGAATAAACTCAATTTTGCATATAGAAATTGTCATAATCTGAAACAGCGCCTTTGTTATAAAGATATGAATTAAGTGAATAGAGTTGAAATAAGTAATGTCTGGAACTATCCCCTGTTATAATGGCATTTGTTGAAAGCCTATATCTGATAGCAATGAATTTATACATCTGGTCACAAATAATAAATATACTTTTAAGCACTTTGCTACTTGCAATACAATTAATATAGTTTATTTAACCATCTGTATGAAATGTCCTGGTGTCTGTAAGCAAGAGTGTCAGAAAACTTAAAGAGCGGATAATTGAGCATCATCAGTCTGAGATACATTAAGAAGAAATGTTGTTAGTAACGCTATAGCCAATCATGATTGAATGTGGTTCAGATCACATTTTCAAAGTTAGAATCATTGACTTTGTTTTTAAGAACTTGAGGGGCAGCAGTATTAATAACAAGCTGGAAGTAAGTGAGCATAACTGGATAGTTCATCTTCAAGCAGATCGAAAGCCAGGTATTAACGCTGTGATCAGTGTAAAAAGCAAAACAAATGTGCTTAAAATGAAGTTTTGTGTGTTAACTGTTGATAACTCATTGTTATGCTGAATTAGTATGTGTCGTTAAATTTTTGTGTTGCTTAATTGATTTTGAGTTCTCATTGGGGCTGTGTCTTATGATTTTATTTGAATATGCTATTTAAATGACTGATTGTTTTTATATTGTATTTTTAACACTGAGGAAGGGACAGATCCCAAAAGATTTGTTACTATTAAATTCTTTGGCATTCCAGAGTCTGGTGTTTTGTTTGGATTTAATCCCTGCCACTTATGTCCAGCAACCCCTACCCATGTTATGTCTGAAAATGAGCTTTGCCGTACTATACCTTTCTTTCCGCTGACTGCATTTAGCAAGCAGACTTTTCATCTGTATTCTGTTTCTTCCTTACCATTTGTCACTTATGGCACCCAGTCTTGTTTATGAACTTGTTGGTTTATTTTTCCTAGTTACTAGTTTAGGATGAAAGCTAGCTGACATGCCTGTATTACTAGTTACGGAACAGCTATTATTGTTGTGGTGGCAGTCATTAGGGGTTACACACATGTTTACAAACTGGAGTCTGCGTTTCCAATTATCCTTCCAGAGGCAGTGCTTATTAGTAACCTACTATAAAATGTCATAATAAATACAATGCCATAATTCTACAGTGCTCATCTCCTTCTGTATATGTCAGCTGCACTAGCCATATCTTGTCCAGAAAGCTATCAAAGTTACAGCTCTTTACTGTGCGTTTGATTCCTTTAATGCCAGAAGTCTTTAAAAGGTTTATTATCGAGCTAGAGACTCATCTCAGTAGCATCATATGTGTTATTACTGCAAATGTCAGACCATTTCAGAGTCAAGTTATTCTAAGTGTATAACAAGTCAAACATTAGGCTTTGGACATGCATTCGGGGAGGTGGATAGGGTACCATGCAGCTGATTAAGGGTTCCCATTCCTCCTAATACCCGTATATAGGTCTTCTCATTACGGAAGTGTACTGGACCTGTAGCAGTGATGGCAGTGGGATGTTGGCCCTGAAGGTAGACAATATGGGTAATATAGAGAGGGATACTACCTGGGGATCTATAGTGCAAAATGTATTGGGGGAACATAGACAGTAAATACAGCAGGCATGTCACCACTGTCTGTTACTATAGAAACAGGTATGTGCCACCAGTGCCAACATGTTTACAATTTATGAGGAATTGTAGACAGCTCTGTTGGCATAATGGTCTAAAGCTTTGATGATGACCAAGGCAATCCTAGTTTAATTAGCCCCTTGGGGACTTGTTAATGCTGGAAGAGGAATGATGACATTCCATCTCTTCACCTTTCTCTACAGAGAAACTGGTGGCTTGTCTATGAGAGTGGGTGAACCTGGGTAGTATCACCAGCCTTGGGGATGCTACCAAAGGCCTTGCATCTATGCAGACCCCAACATCTTAAGGAATATCAGCATACATAAAGTAGGTAGGGCCTTACCTGTGCAAGCAGCCTTCACTAACAGCAAAAGCTGTGGCTTACCAAGTTCACTCACCTGCCACGGGAGAGCTGTTTTCACTGGAGTAGGAACCAGCACTCATTCCAAAGGTGTTTAACATCCAGGTGATCAGTAAGCAGTGTCAAGGAGCAGACCTGAAAGAAATCTATACTGTAGTACAGCAACCCATAAACTAAAATAAATATGCAGAGAAGAAAAGGTATAGGGAGAATGGCAGTGCATTGCCTCTACTTCTTACTCCACTGTCAGGTCAGGGGGGATTCTTTTTTCTGGCACCTTTATAATAACTGCAGAATAGTGGTCATTTGAATACTATGCTAATGAAGTCATCTGGTGCTTGAGTTGCTCCTCTTGGCAGATAATTGTTGTAACAGCACTGGGGCGGTAAGATGATATGTGGTTACAGTGCTATACTTCTGCTCACCATCCTCCTCAACAGCATGTGCCTTTGCATAGCTTTATTATAAGATCATGTTCATCCAAGTCCATCTGATCTGACGTACGGTCCTGGAGCCTCCACTCATATTCAGTCTGGCCAGTTTAGAGCTCCAGCCTTAAACCCTTCTAACTTCTTCCCTTCTGTAATGCCCTGCTCCCTCCAGACTAGCTAAGATTTCATTTGCCACCTTCAGAAGTCATAGCTAGATCTTAGCATATAAGTGCTCCATCTATTACTTGTCTGTATTTCTTCTTTGTAGGTAGCTAGTTTGTAGGCCCTTTGGGCTAGTTACTGACAGGATGTAACTTCTCTCTCTCTCTCTCTCTCCCTATATGGTTCCCTATTACACCATTGCAGCTGCAGGTTGTCAAATGCTTCTTTGTCGAACAGTAAAGCGTGAAAAGGCAAAATAGTGAAGCGGCTTTTCAGCGAATTCTTTCCCTGGGAAAGAATTAATTTGGCCGCTTTTGCTACATTACCTTTTTGGCACTATAGTGCGATCTCGGAGTTGGTATATTTAAGTAGGGAGGGAGTGGGGAGCATAGCCCCTCACGTTGGGGGGGTGAAGCCCCCCACATTAAGTAATGTTTTCAATTGGAAAGTAATTGCTGTTCTGAAGGTTCGACGTTGTAAGGTTTCCCTTACATGGGGTCGATTATCTGTCATTCACTTTTCTGAGTGTGCAATATGATAATATAGACCACTACATAAATATATATATATATATATATATATATATATATATATATATATGTATATATATATAAAGAGAGAGAGAGAGTGTGTGTTCATTTAAACTAAACTTTGTATTAGGATTTAGAGTTTGTTCAGCCCTTCCTTCCTTCCTTGGCCTTTGTAATCATCTTTTTTTTCCATCTTCCCTACAGTATATCTGTTTGACAGTTTAGGGTTTCTAACTGTTTAAACTTGTACTTTGGGTTGTTGTGCTTAGTTGTTAGTGTTTAGAACTTGTCTTCTAGATAACTTATTTCTCGTAGCTAATTTTAGTTGAATATCTTTTGAGTATTTCCTTTGGGAATAGTGTTTGTGTGTTCCTGTTTTCTTAGTGGTGGTGTGTGTATTATGGAGAAAGCTACTTGCTTTAAGAGGTGATCCAAGTGTGGGCACAAAATTCCCCTTAAGGTCATGTTTCTTTGGGGGTTTCTCACCTTAGTGCTTCCTGCAACATTTGTGCTGCCTTTGGCCCCAGAGCATGTAATGATCAGAGGAACAAGCTCGTTGTTAAGGGGCTTCTTTCTCTGGATCAGAAGTGACTAAAACTGTTGAATGTAATAATAAATCAAACAGTTCACAGATTCAAATACAAGCACAAATAATGAAAATGCTGTAACCAAGGCGTATTAACCATTTTTTAATCTCAAGTTACTTAAAATAGGCATTCAAAACACCAAAATAAATGCTAGTTAAAACTTTCACATAAACTTCATCAAGCAAGTAAATTCTAATTGTTGTTTGTCTTTCGGCTTTTCCTGGGTAGGGGTCGCCACAGCAGAACTCCGGTCCGCTAATGATTGGCAGTTGGTTTTTATGGTGTCGAATTGCCAGCCCGACGCCGAACCTTCAACGAAGGCACGCCCATTCAACGTATGACTTTCGAATGCCCACTTGACTGCGGGGAGGACATGCAGACTCCACACAGAAGGCACTCCCAACCCAAGCCGAGAATCGAATGGGAGAACCTCTTGCTGTGAGGCAACAATGCTACCGCTGCACAACCACGGAAGTTGTCATGCAAGTAAATTCTAATTAACATTCTAAATTTATAACAAATGCAAAGCAACCGCATGATTTAAATGTCATATGATACACTTAATATAATGTAAAAAAAATGTGCCATATTGTTATCTAAAACATGTTTATTATTATTTGTGCTTGTAAGTGACTGTAATTAAGAGGTCAGGTGCTAAGCCCTCTAAATCTAAGGCCTCAGATATGAAAAAATGTCCAAGTTAATCATTGATTCCTTTGTCAGCTCCCAAGGCCCCAAGAATCAAACAGCATGCAGCTTGGACCCCTACCTACACTTTTCTATCAGATCCAGAGATAAAGGCTCCAATAACTATCCATGACCTACCTAACAAACTAGATTAACCAGCCTTGAGACTTCCTTTTGTTGTCAAAGAAGTACATTAGAAGTTGGCTTGGATTGCCTTTTGCAGAATTTCCTGAAGACACAGATTGAGATGAAGGCCATTTCTACTGTATTGGCTCCAAAGCCAGTTATATCTGTCCACTTTTACCCCTTTCCAGGCACTGTCACCAGTCCATCTTTTAGCTCTGGTTCCTTTGGATCCATTTTGTCAACCAAATCCTGTGGCCTGAGACCCTTTGGTACATACTTCCACTAAACAGTCTCCTCACTTGTCAGATCTTGTGTCGGAGTCTCTCAGCCATTGACTAGATGGGTGCCTCCACTGGTTCCTTCAGAGACATCAGACTTTGAGATTTTGGGTACAATCTCCCCCTCCTTGGTGCTGACCACTTATGTGGACCTGAGGATTTCCTCTGGGTTCTTTGCACACTCATCTGTTGGGGAGTTGACTCTAACAACAGGTGCAGTGTCTTTGGATCTCCTAGAGATTGGTGTGGCTTTGCAGTTTTTGGAATTGATCATTTCTTCACCACACAAGGTAGATCCACAAAATCCATTGACTGTGGTTACCTCTCTTGACCAATACTCTATCATGTTGACTCCTGCAAAGGCATCCTCTGATCAAGTTAATTCTGTTGGCCCCAAACATCCTACCCTGGCAAAAAGTCCTTGGAGGACTCAGGAGCTTCATACACTGAGCAACCTATAAAGAAGGCATGCAAGAGAAAGCATTTAGATTCACAAGAGATTCAGGCACTTCAGATACCAACTCAAAAGATGGAGAAATTTCCCAAATTCCCCTCCTGATACCCTTCCATTGCAGAGACTGTGGATCTCATACAACAGAGGGGATCTTGGCCCACTGTATCACCCACTCAGGATGAGGCATTATTGTTTGAGGCATACAATTTGACTCCTTCCACATCCATAGTTTCATAGTTTCATAGTTTAGTACTAGGCTATCTGCCCTGAGGCATTTGCAAGCCTAGCCCTAGAGATGTGGCTTTCGCCACCGCATGTAGTGGTACTAAGGTGTATAGAATAAATTTAGAATACTGTGCCTTTGTCTAGTAGTGACACATTGAAGACCCCCTTACTTATTAAAATTAGTTTATTGTGCCTCTGTTAAGTAGCGATACAGGGGTGACCCCCGGGGTAAACCTACGATCTCCCATCCACTCGTCAAGATTTCTCTTGAACAGAGTCAGTGAGGGGCTCTGCCTAACATGGACTGGGATTTTGTTCCAGAGTATGGGAAGCCTCTGAGTTATGAATGAATGAATCCTGGGTGGTTCCTCCTACTGACAAGTTAGTAGACTTGGTAGTGAGAAAGTCTTGGCACAAACCCGACACCTGAAAAATCAGTTCCAACCAAGCCGGGTAAAATTCTCCTCCCTACCAAAGACAAACCTTTCTGGGCATAAACATTTTCAGTAGACTCCATAATAACTGCAGCAGCTACATGCTCTAGGGACCTAAACCTTGTCACCACAATAAACAGGACTTGCTGGAGGGATAGATTCCTGTCCCAAAGACTTCCCATACTCTGGAACAGGCTACCCATCTATGTCAAGCAAAGTTCTTCATTAGCACTCTTAAAGAAAAATCTTGATGAGTGGATGGGAAATAGGAAATACACCCCGGGCATCACTTCGGTGTCTCTGCTCGACAGTGGCACAGGAAAATAGCTTTCTTGGGTGGCGTAAGCCAGGGAATCTTGTTGGCTAGGCTTACTTAGGCCCTTGGGCGGATAGCCTAGTACCTATCTATGAACCTATGAACCTATAAAAAAAGAGTTGTCTGAAGACTCCTCCTCTATCCATCCACCCAACAAGGAGTCTTGGGCATTGGATACACTTCTGAAGTAGGCATACACTTCCAGCTCCTTTGTCATTTGAGCTGGAAATTATACCACTCATATGACAAGATTGCAGAGAGACTGCTCAGCAGGCATTATGCGCTCTGAAGAATCCTATTATGCCAGAGCCACAGAAGCAGCTTCAAGCCACTGTATTGATGTTGTTCAACATTAGCAATCTTTCCATGCACCTGCTACATAATGCGGTTGATGGTGTCTCAAGAGCAGCAAGGGTGGGTATCACCATGAGACATGCTTGGCTGCATTTGTGTGATTTTGCAGATAACTTTAAAGCATCCTTGACAAACGGACCCTTTTAAGGAACCTCCTTATTTGTTTCTGTGGTGAAAGAAAAGATGCAAAAGAGTGAGACGGATGAAAAGACTCTCTGCAGTAAGTGGAATTTGAGAAGTCTAAGCACCCATTTAACAGGAAGCAAATGGCGCTTCACTCACTCTGGTTTCAAATGTTCTGGTATCAGAATGGCTTCTCTTCTGACAGAGGTGGGAGAAGCAGAGGACGGCACATCAACAGATGCAGGGCCAGACGCTAGGGTGGTCCACAAAACCATGGATTCCATCGGCCCTTTTCTAACAGATGCTCCCAGAATCCCTGAAAGTTCACCTGACTGCTCCACTCTGGGGGCAATCAGAAGAAGATTATCCCTATATTCACATTATGAGTTGTGAGTAATGAGATCCAGCAGAAGATCAAGAAGTCAAGTGAGGTCTTTCAGGTATGGTTTGAGGAGGGAGACCCATATCTGTCTGAGCCAAAATAGGGCTGTGAAGATAACTGTGGCCTTGTACCAAATATCTTTCTGTATGAACTTGGTCATGAGTGTAATTGCGGCATAGGCATAAAGTAACCCTGGAAGCTAAAGATGGGATGGAGCATCCCTACAGATTTATCACTGATAAGGGAGAATTGCAAAATAACTGCTGAGCTTCATTTCTCATGTTCTGTGATAGTAAGTGACACATCTCTTCCTTCTGATGTAGACTAAGCCTCACAGCTTCCCAGAAGTGCTCTGTAAGTAGAAATAATTATAGTAAATGTAAAAGATTTGCTTTATGGGATAAATCACAGAACATAGGTCCATTATTAGGTTCTGGTTGAGATATGCTATAGTTTTTGTCCCTCTTATTTTCTTCTGGTTCTAGCTTCTCCACTATCAAGGTACAAACTGGCAGCTAATTTATCCCTTTACAATGGCTTTCAGGATTCTTCACTTGCTTCTCATAGACTATGTAAAGCCTTTCTTCCAGTTGCAGTCACCCACAAGGGATCCCTCTCCTCTGTGGGACTTGCATTTTGTTTTGGAAGCATTATCCAATGCTCTGTTTGAGGCAGCAACATCTGCAGAGTTAAAATTCCTGTCCTGCAAAACTACCATTTTAGTGGTTATTACTTCACCCAGGATGATTTCAGAATTTCACGCCCTGTCCTCTGTTTCATCTTACATTGTGTTTCACAAGGATAGGGTAACCCTGAGAACCAACCGCACTTTTGTTCCAAACACTGAAAATCCATACATTTTCAAATGTTCTTCTCAAACTACCAAAATAGGAGGGAATACATTTCACATATATTTGATGCACACAGGCAGCGTAGTTTCTATCTCTATAGAATGGTACTTTTCAGAAAAGCTGAGCAACTGTTTGTGTCCTTTACCCAGAACAAGTCGGGGAAAAAGTTTCGAAAATATCCTTGTCTAAATGGATATCTGACAGCATCTGTTTTATCTGCTCTTTACACACCAGAACCTTGTCCTCTAAGCCCAGAGCTCATTTCACTAGGCCATGGTGGCTTCAGCAATGTTCTTCAGATCTCTTTTCTTGGCTGACATTTGTCAAGCAGCTACATGGTTTTCTACTCCAGCTTTTTTAAAACAGTACATGTTAGACTGCATTTCCAGAGCCAGAGCTTCCTTTGGATCTTCCATCCTGATAGTCTCCTGTCTTGAGGCTACCCAGAAATAATGTTGCTGGGGATTTTGACCCATATGTCTGATTGGAAGGATTGGATGAATAGCATATGAAAGTTATGTACTTCCCATAATGATAGATCCTTTTATTTAGGTCCATCCGATACAGTAACCCAGCTTGCTTCTCCCTGACCGTCTGTAAGACTGGAAGGACCTTTCTTCCTGGATCAAAGGCAGTGCAAGTGCACTTTAGATTCAAGTGCCAAAGTTGATCTCAGCTAATCGGGGTGGGGGGAGGGAGAGCAGGGCATTGTGGGAAAGGATGAATTTAGAATGACTCAAGGCTGTAGCACCAAATCAGCTGGACAGGATCCGACTGGAGGCTTGAGGACCCATATGTTGTATTGGTGTTCCAAGCAAAACATCACCAGTACTGGATCACTAGCCATATCCTTTATGACTTCCTTGCAGTTAGCCAAAGGTTTAACAACCAGAAACTTTGGCAGCCCCTCAAGAGTGTACTCCATAATCACTGCTGGATTAAGAGACTCGTGAGCTGAAGCTTTAAGTTTGGATAGTCCTAGATAAGGGAATATGTGTTACAATGTATAAGATGCTATGTGGTTGTACAGAAAGTTGTTACACACTGTGAAAACATCTGCATATGCATGTTTATGAAATAGGCATGGAAAACCAGCACTGATTCCTTTAGTTTAGAATCCTGTCTCTTCCTTAGGTTTGTGCTTGCTGTGAAGGCTGCCAGCCCAGCTAGCTGGAATTTTGTAAATAATTCTATGTTATTTGTGAATAGTAATATGGTTTGTATGCTTGTCTTGCAAATGCAAGAAAACTGTATGTTATGTGCTGAGCTTCAAGAATGTAACCACAGTGTACCCTACTGGAAAAGAGCAGAGTTAATTTGCAACCTCTAAGAAAATAAGTGAATTGTTTATGATGGTGTTTATCTCAGCTAGAATGTCTACAGCTAGAAATTCTTTCGATTGTCTGGAAACAGAAATAATTACAGGTTTCAATGGTAAAAGTGTGCAACTGTTTTACAACTTCCAGTTCCAGGCAAACTTCTAAAATATAAGTATTTTTGACATACAAGTGCTACATTTTTAAGTTTCTGTTAGCCTGGGAACTAAAGGGAGAGGTACAAATAATGATGTAATCTGAGATAACCCAGCAGAAATGTTTGATAGTAATTTAAGAACTATCTCAGAGAGAAGGTCTGTGCATTTTTGTATTTGTCTTTGGATCTGACAACATCCTCTCATCAGCACTTGCTTGCTAATAGTAAGTACTAGATTAAAGTGGTTTCTCTTAGAAATAGATAGGAATATAGCAAGACTAGATTAGATGTTTTCTGTATTTATGTGAGACTGTCCTGCAATGTTGTTTTAAAATATTCCTGTGATTATAGGTTCATAGGTTCATAGGTAGGTACTAGGCTATCGGCTCAAGGGCCTAAGTAAGCCTAGCCAACAAAGTTCCCTGGATTACGCCAACCCAAGAAAGTTAATTTCCTGTGCCACTGTCGAGCAGAGCCACAGAAGTGATCCCCGGGGTGTATTTCCTATTTCCCATCTACTCATCAAGATTTTTCTTGAAGAGTGTTAATGAGGAACTTTGCTTGACATAGATGGGTAGCTTGTTCCAGAGTATGGGAAGTCTCTGGGACAGGAATCAATCCCTCCAGCATGTCCTGTTTATTGTGGTGACAAGGTTTAGGTCTCTAGAGCATGTAGCTTGGAGGGATTGGGATTTCTTTAGGTGTAGGATGTCCAACAGCTCTGGGTTTGACATAGCTTTATATGTTAGGCAGAGATCACCTCAGAGTAGGCGATATGCTACAGAATAAAGCTGAAGTTTTTTGAGACGGTCAGTGTAGGACATCTGTTTGAGGCCAGTAATCCTCTTTGTGAGGTACTTCTGTGGCCTTTCCATGTCTTGTGGGGTACCTTCCAAAAGGGGCATTGTACTCTACAATGGGTCTAATGAGTGTCGAGTAGAGGGGAACAATGACCTCTTTTTTTCTGGATGAGAACCTTTTTGTGATGTGCCATGTAGAAGGATTTCCTGGCAACTGTGGCAATATGATTATCAAAGGAGAGACTACTGTCCACCTGGGTCCCAAGGTCTCTTCTCACACATTCGGCATTAAGAAGACTGCCACCTATGTGGTAGTTCATGGGTACAGAGTTTTTACCAAAGGGGATAACAATGCACTTTTTGGCATTGAGCTTGAGGCCATGGCTCTGACACCAGGCATCTGTCTCAGTGAGGCCTTCTGTAGGATATCCACATCATTTGGGGACTCGACTATAACTCCTAGTTTGCAGTCATCTGCGAACTTTGTTAGCCAGAGGCCTTCTGTGTTAGCCTGTACTTCGGAGAAGTAGATACCAAACAGGAGAGGTCCCAGGATTGAACCCTGTGGTACTCCACTTATCACTGGTTTGAAGTCAGATTTGGAGTCTGCAACTTTTACAGTGTGGGTTCTGTCATGAGCCAGTTGGCAACCCATCTTGTGACATAGGGATTTATACCTAGTTTAGTGAGTTTAGCTATAATTCCAGAATGGGGGATGATGTCAAAAGCCTTGGCAAGGTCAAGATAGGCTGTTTGAACCACCTTACCCTCGTCTATGGCTTTGGTGACTGCCTCAAAGAAGGCGAATAGGTTCAGGAGGCATGATCTGCCTTTCACAAACCCAAACTGGATGGAGTCCAGAATTTGGAGGTTACCAATGTCTTTGTTTATGAATTCCATGATGATACGTTCCATGGCCTTGCAGACCAGGCTCGTCAGGTTAATAGGATGATAGTTCTCAGGATCAGTGGTGGCTCCCCATCTGTGGAGTGGGATAACTATTTGTTGCACACCATTCTGTGGGCGCAAAGCATGACATGAGGCTATGATTGAACATGGTGCTTAAGTGGGGAACCAGTTTGTTCTGAGGTTCGTGTAAAATGCAGCCTGGGATGTTGTCTGGTCCCATGGATGCTGTGTTTTTGGCTTTAGAGAGTGCTGGTTTTACCTGTGTAGTTGTGATTACAGGGACTCTACATTCTTCCTGTATAGCTATGGGCCCTTTAGGGGGTGAGAGGAGGGTAAAGTTAGCACTGAACCTATCTGCCAGGATGCTGGCAATATCAGTTGGTTCTGTAATTTTTATTCCATTGTGCTGTAACTTGGAGCAGATCTGGGTGTTGCCATTGAGATTCTTGACATAGCTATAGAATGCTTTGTGGTTGTCCCTAGAATCAGTGGTGATCTGGTTTTCATAGCTACCTTTGGAGGATCTTATAAGGGATCTCAGCTTTTTACTGAAGCTGACCAGGGAGCTACTCCACTCATGGGATTTTATTCTCTTTTGCAACAGTTTCTTCCTTCTGTTGTAGAGTTTGTTTATGCCAGGGGACCACCAGATTGGCTTCCTTTTTTTGGAGGATAGCATCTTGGTTTTGCTTGGGATAGCACGATCCAAGCACTCGTGTAAGTGCTTATAGAGTGCATTTGTGTAAGATTCAGCAGTCGTAACTGTATTGTCCATCTGCATGGGTGTCATAAAGTTCACCACGTCTGTCTTAAGAAGCATGAAGTTGGCTTTGGAGAAATTTTTTACCATAGTTTCCTTAATGGGGGGTGGGGGTGGGATGTGGATATCTAGGGTGATTAGCTTATGGTTGGATCTGACCAACGAGGAGTTGACTTCAGGTGTGGAACACTGGTCACTCATGTTGGTAATGACTCTGGTGGGGGTGTGGATAAGTTTATCCAAAGAACTGGAATTTATGAATTCCAGAAAGCGCTGAGCAAAGGAGTTGATACATGAGTAGTTTTCCCAGTTAATGGTGGGGTAGTTGAAATCACCCAGTATTAGGGTGTTTGGTTGAACCCTAATATTTTCCAGTATATCAAGAAAAGAGGAGTGGGAATCCTGGGGCGTGGTGGGGGATCTGTAGCAAGCTACAATTTGGATTGCAGTGTTGCCCAGAGTTAGTTGCACTTGGATAACCTTGGATGCATTATGCTGAGCAACTAGCCTGGAGGTGTGGATATGCTTAATGAATATGGACACACCACCGCCTTTGGTGTTCTAGTCCAGGTTAGATGGCCATAAAGTGTGGTATGAGTTATAGCCTGGTAATGCAGGGGTGCTCTCCGGAGCCTTGAACCAGGTCTCAGTCACTGCACAGATATCAGTGTTCTCCATTTTAAGGAGTGCCTCGAGTGAGTGCATTTTGAGAGTTAGACTTCTAGCATTGAGTAGCATTAACCTCAGTTTTTACTTGCCTGTTCCTGTTACAGTGGTGAATTTGTCATTTGAACCTTGCCTAAAAAAGGCACTATAGGGGTGGCAAAAGCATTTGCCAGTATCCAGAATCCCAGGGGTGACAGGTGCAGGCCATCTCTGGCAAAGCACCATGGTCTGTCAACCATGTCGTCCCAGGCAGACAGATACTGGATCCCCTTAGAATGACACCAGAAGCTTAGCCAATTGTTGAAATCAATCATTTTGTCCTTGTACTGCGGTATCATTCTGGGTGATGGCAAGATGCTACTCAGGGCTAGGGTCATACCTGCCTGGGCTATAAGATCAGAGAGCTCTTCCATGTCTCTTTTCATGTAGTCCAGGGAGGTACATCTCAGGTCGTTCACACCAACATGGACAATGACAGAGTCATATTTGTACTTGTTGTGGAGTGACCTGAGTGCGTGGGTTATTATGCGGAGCCTGGCACCTGACAGGCAGCTGACAGTAACCTTCTCCTTGTATAGCCTGGTGAGTGGGACATCAATGTGCCTGTCTATAGAGTTACCTATGACTAGTGTGTTGGGTACGTTGTTTTGCCTTATGGGCTGTGGTTGACTGGCTCACAGAGTCTGTGGGCTATGTGTCATTTGTGTTGTGTTGGTGGGATGAGGTTGCTTGCGTTTCTGCTTTAGAAGTCTCTGTTGCTTGAGCAGATTATTATTGAGAGCCTCCACAAATGTTTTTTGTTTCTATGTGTGGATTTTGGTGGTGTTGGTTTAGTGGGACTATGTGATGAGTGTGGTGTGGTGCAAGTGTTTACCTTCTCCTCTTGACTATCAAGTTCAGTCTTGGTTGGAGAGAGCTTTACCTCCAGTTTGGCTAGATATGTGCATGTCTTACAGGTTATAGTATTGGGTGGTAGGAGGAGAGGGTTGTCTGTGTACATGAGACAATTGCTACATTGCCCCAAGATGCCCAGATTCATCAGATAGACAGGACATAACACTGGGAGCTGACCCTTGGACATGCTTGAATAAAGAACTTCTTTCCTCTAGACAAGTGAGGAAAGTGAGTACAAGAGCTGTTTTTCTCTAAGCAAGTGAGGAAAGTAAGTAGTAAAACAGTTTTCCTCTAGGTAATGAGGAAGGTTGAGTGCTGTAGTAATTTGTAGTTTATTTAGTGCTTACAACAAGTTCTGAACAAGTGCTGAGCACGAATAAGCTTCTGAACTCTGTTGTCACTGTGTTGAGTTATTGAGTATTGCCTTGTGCTTTTATTAATTATTATTAAATATATTTAAACATTTTAAATTGGCTGGTTTGTTTACAGATATTTAAGCTCTTAGAGTACTTACATATGTATTTGGTGACACTGTACAGGCCACTCCTAAGTAGCCTTGCTGTTGGTCACACTTACTATTTGGATAAAAGTAACATGACACAGTAGAATTGGTCACCCTTTTGTAATTGCCTTATAGCAGCTGATAAGTAAGGGTGATTGGTGGCAGTGATTTCTACCTTATAGTCTAGGCAGAAAGGGGCATAGCTAGTGAACCTGTGCCAGTCATCCCCAGGAGTGTCTGTGTGTTTGTATATAAATCAAATCTCAAAGTGTGTATGTGTCAGCTACTTGGGCAGGGAGAGGAAGTACTTAATGGACAGAGAGGGTGCTGGAGGTTTTGGCTTGACCACTCGGCTGAGATCTTAACCCTATAGCTGTGCCAGTGGGGAGTCTTATTGGGGATCTGGAGAGAGAAGGAGAAACCAGCTCCAAACTGACTGTGATCTCTGTGTGCTCTTAAGGGAAATTGTACTTTACTGTGTGTGTACTTGTCATCCTCCCAGTGTGCACATCCCTCACTGGTGTTAGTGGTGAGGACTGAGGCTCCTTGATTACTGGGCCAGTGCAGGGGCATCACACTTGCCTCCTGCAAGAAACAATTATAGTTTGAGTTTACACCATTTTGTGTTATAGTTATTTGTTTGTGGCATAATAGTTCCTTGGTTTTTAGTCATGTAGGGTTTAGTAGTCTAACCCAAAATGCATATACTGTGTTTCACTGCTCCCAAATGTTCTACACCAAAAACCTCTTTACCCAGCTAAGTTTTCTTCCGTTCATTTTAATGATCATAATGTTCAGAGGTCCCACATAATCTTCATTCTCTTAAAGTTTACAAACTAGCAAGTAGAAATAGAGAGTGAAAAAGTGTCAATAACTGATGTGTAGAAAATAATCAAAGAAAGTCTAGTGAGACTTCTCCAAAGAGCACCAGTCTAATGAGAAACTCAAGCATATGATATGTGTCTCACCCTAAATATAAATACCATTTCCCCTTTTCTAAATGATACAGCTTCCTTTAACAGTGTAGCTGAGATAGTTAATGAATGCATTTTTAAAAGAATACAATTAATGCAACATTGACAATGCCCTTGGGCATATAGCCTAGTATGAACCTATGAACCTATGAACCTAAGTTAATTCAAATACATTAGTTGTAGAATTTCGAAGTCTGTAAATATGAGTTAGTCCCTTGACTGGGGTTCTGTTTTGCTGTGAGTAAAGTAATTTCACATCTATCTGATACCTGAAAAAATGTAGCTAAAAACTTCAGTGTATAAGATCATGTATTTGGGAGAAAAAGGTATGACACCTGTTATTCAGTGTAGATGTATTTAATTTTTACTGTTATCAAATATTGTGCAATGATTTCTAATAAAACATTTAACGATATTAATGCAACATTTAAAACAGTTGTATAGTATTATATCTAAGAGAACTTGTAAATAGACCAAAATAAGCAAAACTATTATGATTATGGGAATATGATATGGAGATAGCCTGCAGAGAACTGTACAGCACATCATATGTTCCTGTATTTACTTACAGTCACCATGACCATAATTTAAATGTGTTGCAAGAAGCAAGCATGTATGCACACAAATAGTGCATAAGTAGTGTGAAGATAGGTGAAGGCTGCCAGCTTGGCCAAATAGAATTTTGTAGATAATTCTGTCATTTGTAAATATTAATGTAAGCCACGGGCTTGTTCTCTTAAATGTGAAAAGACTGCATTGGATATTAAACTGCAAAAATGTAACAACAGTGGACTCTGCTGTAAGAAAGCTAAGTCAAGCATTTTATGACTGTCATTGATGTCAAAATTTGGAGCCGATATGTCTAGATGGTGGCATCCTGCCTATTGTTTTAAGACCAGAGTTAATGGCTAGAATTTGCATGTATAAATGTCCTTTATTGCTCCGGTTTCTGATCAGGTGTAAAGAATGTAAATGTAGTTTATGTTAGCCTGACAACACCAGAGAAGTGTGAAGAATGATGCCATGTGAAGCAGCTCTGTGTTATCAATTTAAAGAGAGAATCAGCGAGTTCAGAGCATTTTGTCTTGAGAACATCCATCACCAGCACTGCTCGTTTCTATATGTAAGTTATTTAGAACTGTGTTTTCTCTTTGATATAGCTAGAAAATAAGAAGATTAGACTAGTTTGTTTTTCTGTGATGTCAAACTTTTCTACGATATTATTTTAAGTATTTCTCTGTGATCTCTGAACTCTTAACTAGCACTGTGTAGTAAGAAGTATTGTCTTGTGTTTTTATTATTTATTATTAAATATTTTTAAACCTTTCAATGGTGGCTGTTTTGTGTAGAGATAATGTAAGCTCTAAGAGGACATTGTGTGTATATAGTGATACTGTACCAAGTCACTCTAATAAGCCTTGACTGTTCAGTCACACTTACCATTTGGATAATAATATTGCACAGTAATAATTGGACACCCTTTCAGAAGGACCTTTGAGTAGCTGATATTAGTGGGTGGTGGCAGCTGGTACTACCTTTTAGACTGGGCAGAAAAGGGGCACAGCTGAAGAACCTGTGCCGGTCTTCCCCAGGAGTATCTGTGTGGTTGTATATAACTCTTATCTCAAAGTGTGTGTGTGTGTGTCAGCTACTTGGGCAGGGACACAAAGCAACAGTTGGACAATGAGGGTGCTGGAGGTTTTAGCTTGCCCACTAGGCTGAGATCTGGAACCTATAGCTGTGTCAGTGAGGAGTCTTCTTGGGTACCTGGAGAGAAAAGGAGAAACCAGCCCCAGACTGACTGTGATCTCTCTGTGGTCTTAAGGGAAATTGTACTTTACTGTGTGTGTATTTATTATCCTTTCCTTATATGGACACCCCTCACTGGTATTAGTTTTGAGGATTGAGGCTCCTTGATTGCTGGGCCAGTGCACGGGTGTCACAAATAGTAACAGTATAACCATACTCATAGGGTTCTACCTGACCGGATGACAACACCAACGCCAGGATAGAACCACTCATAGATACAGTAACAAACATTGGCCATTTTAACTGCTTCCCAGTAATTGTGTACCTTAAGATAAATACATAACATATTTGGAGAAGAATATTTGCCTGCTTGTCTGAGTTAGTCCATTACACCTGTGTGCATGTGTGTGTGTGTGTGTGTGTGTGTGTGTGTGTGTGTGTGTGTGTGTGTGTGTGTGTGTGTGTGTGTGTGTGTGTGTGTGTGTGTGTGTCTGTCTGAAGCTGCAGGTAGCACATTGTAAATAACCCAGGACTTTTTCATTAATGCTCTAGTCCCTCCACTTCATCTGCAACACCCTTGACTTACCATAGAGTTAAGGAATGCTGTTATGTGCAGCTTACACTACCATGTGTTATGGATCCTTTGAATGATTTATGTTGCATTTGCCTCCAAAATATGTCATCCACAGCAGTTCATGATGTCCCTCATCTTGGCTCCTGATAAATTCTGATCTTAATTAGAAAGCATGCGTGTGGTAAAGGAAATCCTTTTCCCATTCCACCCCCACCATGGAGAATAACTGGCCTTTGGCTACTCCATCTACTTCCACCCATGGTTAGTCATCTTAGTACCCTGGTAACTCATGGCAACCAGCTTACCAACACTGCAGAACAGAGCTTTTTTTACTGATGCATCATTTCAGTGCTATTACCTTGTTTCATTTACTTACGTTATCAGAATGCCTTTATCTATCTATCTATCTATCTATCTATCTATCTATCTATCTATCTATCTATCTATCTATCTATCTATCCTTTGTTAAATGGGTAAATTAAGTGGTCCAAAGAACCTTTTCCACCATGGGCATGGCCATTTTGGCAAGGACAATTGCAGACAAAGAATAACTTACATGCAAAAATATTATAGATGTTGCAGTACAAAGAGTAACAGTCAGTTACTTAGCTATTACATTATTTCAGTAAGATGTAAGCTGCAAAAGAAACATTTTCAGAACATTATGTGCACCTATGCTGCAGCAAAGAACATGAGAAAATACTTTTGTACAGCTATGAATAAGTAGATAAACAAGACATGCTTAGACTCTGAAGTACAGTTAGGTAGTCTGCCCAGAAGTTATATACACTGGGCATTAAAGCAAAATGTGATAAAGATTATAATGACTAAAGCAAAATTAGAAAGGTGGACTATATTCAGATGTACTTTAATAAATTTGACCTCATCCTATCCTGTTAAAAAATCAACATATGTTTGTAATAGGTGTCTGTTGTTTTAAGTGACACTCATGTAATTAGCTGGCTGTAGTCACATGATGTGGTATGCTCTTATTTAAACTGAGTTAGTTTATGTACTCTTTTATTAACATTGAGAAAGGGTGTAGACCCAAAAGCTTTGTTGTTGTAACAAAGAAGTTTCTTAACGTTGGTCCTTTTTCTTCAAAAATCGGCAGCAAAAGACACAATAATATCATAAAATACAAAACTTACAGCATGCAAGGGGTAAAACACAAAGCCTTTATTAGCCTGCGTCCCTATAACATTTACATGTGTTCTGTTTGAGTAGATGGTCTCTCAATTTTTTTTTAATATATTTTACAACCTAGGCAGAGTTCTGTTTTTGCTTTCAAGTTCTATAAAACTGCCAAAAACTTAATCTCTATCTTAATTATTTATTTCTTTATTGTTTATTTACATTTGTTTACTGGGAAATTCTGACTGGATGCAGGTCCTTTTTCAATGGATGCCCGGGGAGAAAAGCTCCACATCATGTACATGATAAAAAGAGATATAAACTTGGAGCAATAGTAAACACCATTACAGGTTGTTGGCTTTAATACAATAACAAGATATTGATTATGAACAGTATATACAGTAAATGTTTCAAGTTAAGATAGTTTATTGTTGTTTATACTATTAGTAACAAAGTTGTCAGACAAGATTTTAAAGTATGTAAAGACAACTAGCTAATTCTGACTGGTTAGTAGTGGCGGTAGTAGAGTTGGGTTAAGAGTTTAGGTGGGGGGGTAAGGGTCAATATATGTTAAGCTTAGAAACCATTCTTTCAAGCAGAAAGAAAATTGATATAAAGAGTAGTTTCACTCTGGTTCTCTGTGTGTTCCATGTTGTACTGCATTTAGTACCATCTCCTGCCTTTTGTATGAATGACGGCACCATACCATCACTGGCATTCTTCACCTGTCCTTACAATACCTCAAATAACTTTATTAGCATATCATCAGTTACATAAGCATCTACACTCACAATGCCTCAAATAGCTTTGTAGATGTTACCTACTAAATAACATATGAGAAAACAATAACACACAGCTGTGTACATGCATGTACACTATATTACTGATAGACTCTGATTTCCTTATAAGAAAAGGTAAGCATGTCAAAACTAATATAAGAGAACAGGAGAAGTCGGAAGGACGTTTTTCTACCACTTGTGCTTCATATTACCAAACAAAATGACTTCATATATTATGACTATGAACACAGAGAAATATGATCCAGAACATCTAAACTGGCTCTGAAATCCCATGAAGTTTTTCCTCTTAAATGTTAATTTTAGTGAATATGATACTATTCATATAGGGCAAACATAATATCGTGTTTACTACTCTGTGACACTTGTTGGCTCAGTGCTTTTACTTCGTATATAATATACAATCAGTAGTGTTTATCCCTGTATAATGGCCATAGTTTTCAGTAATTATAATTTCTGTCTCTGGAATAAAAATTGCTTTCATGCACTCTTCTAGCCATTTTATATGCAAATGTAGTTAAGACTGCATGAATATCTGTAGCCTACATTGCAAATACTTTTTTTACAGCTATGTACTGAAACTATGAATGAAACATTCTTTTCTTATTGTTATCCTAGTCTTTTTTTTCCCCTAAAGTATTCATTACTTACCGACTTACCTTTGTTATTTGGATATCTATTGCTGATACTTTTTTTCTGCTGCACTATCTTCACTTGCATTACTGCCTCCTGTGTTTCTCTTTGTCCCCACCCACTCTCACGTACCTCATAACCTATCACTACCCCTCTTTATATCACCTCCCCTATTAGCTACCTTCCCCCCGGAGTTTATTTCTAGATGTCACAATTCAGTGGCACCATTTTTAAACTACTCTACTTGCGCCCAACATCTTCCCGGTACCAGTCCTGTGGTCAGGCTGCTTGGAATAGCCTCCTGGTAGGTTTAAATACAGAGTGCTCATCTGTATGAGCTAACAGAGCACCACAATTGTGTTATCTATGTATTTAACTAATAAGGTTAAGTGATTTATGTAGGTAATATAGCTGAATTGTGTATAACTCTGAAGAAGAGATAGGAAATGTTTGCGTATCTTTAAATAGGTGACGTTGTGCACCACATGTGTAATATGCAATTGTATTGGATTTAGTCGTGTTCTTATTTATAACAAAGTGAACACTACTGTCCCTTGGCTATTCAGAGTAGCAATATACAAAGCTATCAGCTCCCCTTATGTTCACCACTTAAGCAGACGAAACAGCAGAATATCGCTTTTCTGTGAATCTGTGAAGGGAGTACTTGTGCCCCTTCACATAAACCTGTTATTTGGTGAATAACACTAACAGTTGCTCCAGTGTTATCACTTGGACATCATTTATCTATGGAAAATGTTGGCTTTCTCCTTGTTTGTCCCCATTAATGGAAAGAGTGTTATAAGCTGTCTAGTCAAAGGTACAGATGTTAGGGAGTCGTACATACCAGAGCTGTCTCTCTTGAAGGAGCTCTGTTGGGAATTCGATTCAATTAATAACTGCTGTTCTTGCATTATATTCCTACCTTTAGGCGGTAAATCCCGAAGTCCCCAAGCAGCTGATTGCACTTAATCCCAAGGTGTAGTAAATGCCTGATTTGTCTCTCCTAAAGGGGCTATATCTGTAAGGATATGCACTACCTGCTAAATCTAATACCCTGATTTAACTACAAAGGAGTCAGTTGCAAGGCTGGTGAGGCTTACTCAATGCCACATGCAACGATCTATATTAAATATCATAGCATTGTGTTTATTTCTTTGTTGGTATACTTTCTTGGGCTTGGGTAGCTTGTATTTGGTGGGACCATAGCGTTCTTGCTAGGCTTACTCCACGCCTCATGCAACGATGTAGGTTATTATTATTATTATTATATAGCATTTGTGTTGTCTCTCTGGCTAAGATTTTTTGGGCTTCGGTCACTCAAATTTGGCAGGAACTTAGAGTCGTTGTTCATTATCATGATGCATATGTTGCCTTACAGCATTTCTTAGTGTATATCCTGGGCAGTTGAGCGACATTTTATGATTTACTAGTAATGTATTTTTCCATAAAGAACGTGACTTCTTAATTGTATTTTGCACTGTATTGCACTGGTGTGTAAATTTCTACTTACTAGTGTTTTTTTTTTCTTCTACCACACCTTTACTTTTTCTCCAGTGGCTTGACTGTAGAGTGACTACATAGTATTAAGACCGTGTTTATTACTGCCTACCCCCTTGCTGTACTGTAACCTTACCAACTCCTATCTACTACCACTTCTTGTATCTACTCTCCCAACTAATTCTACACCTCCATCTCATTTATCCCTTGTTTTTTTATTTTTACTCTTTGCATACTAATTGACTATCCTCCTCATCTGACTTTTTGACCACTTCTGTGCCTATTGCTCTTTACTCTTCCTACATTATCTTATGTATCGTAACCCACTGTCTTTCTCTTATTTTTGTTTTACAGCTATCCACCCCGTGTGCTCCCTTCCTGCCTACACATTCAAAAGGAATACCTCCTACTTAAACCTTGAAGAACTCCCAGAAATTGCCTGCTAGCCTGGGTCTCCTACTAGCCACCTACTGTGAGGACTCCCAAATACAAACTGTTTGTGAATGTATGTACCCAAAGTTATTACCACTAAACTGTTACTTAAACTACTTTAATCCCTATATATAGTGCTCATTTGGCCTCCCGAATGTGTGTTCTTTAAGCAGCCTACCGCAGACCGCTTGTTACTGCCCCTCCTCCTTTCTCTATACCCTGTAAACCTCTTACTGCTTGCACCATTATATCTCTTCTGCCTACTATCCTTTGCTCTTCCACTTCTTACCACTAGGTGGCAGCACATACACTTAATACTCTTAGAAGTCGACTATTCCCCTGGGGCTTCAGTATATAAAGTTGGCATGACTTTTCCTTTTTAAATTCAAAAGTAACATACTCCCTCCTTCCTTTACCTTCTATAATCCCACTCCCTCCTTGCTATACCTCAAACTCTCTTTCTTTTCTTATTGTTATCCTAGTCTTTTTTCCCTAAAGTATTCATTACTTACCCACTTACCTTCGTTATTTGGATATCTATTGCTGATACTTTTTTTCTGCTGCACTATCTTCACTTGCTCTAACCCGCTATGTTCGCCCTGTGGGCTCACTCCACTTCCTTACCCTACCCCCATATTCCACCCACGCCCTTTGCTGTTAACCTTATACTTCTGTAACCACACCCCTTCCCCCATCACCCAACCACTGTCTTCTGCTTACTAGCTATCACACATCTACACCCTACCACACCTTAAAGCTACATTACACCTATATGAACTCTCTCTACCTATTCCACCCCAGCTATACTTACTAACAACATATAAACTGCTATTCCATCCTTCTCCTATCACTACTTTTATTATATTTTACTATATACTCTCTCCCTCAATCTACACTATTTCTTATCCTTCACCTCCTTATGGCCCAAATGTATAAGATCAGTTATACAAACCTACTACTCATAACAACTTTTCTAACTTCACTAATCATTCCCTATTCTTTAACCATCTATGAACACTGCTCACTTATGAAGTTCACCTTCCCCACCAACAAACACAATCAGTTTCTCAAATAAACGCCCACATCCACATTAACGTAACCTCTACTTCCATCTATATACTTCCAAAGTGTCATAGATCTACCCGTATTATCTATTTCCAAGATAAAAAACCCTAAATAGCTATTTTAAATTCCTAAAGACTATACAAAGACCTCAACAACACCCTGTACTAGATGGTGACATTCATCCAAACCCTGGCCCCACTAATAAAATTATGAGGGACCCACAGAACCAAACGGCTAATTCCCATACCCCAAGAAAACCCTCTAACTCCCTCCTGACAGCCCATCTCAACATCCATAGTATAAACAATAAATTAACCCACCTTCATGCACTCTTAGATGTACACTCATTTGTCAACCTCTGTATTACAGAAACTTTAATACTCTTGAAAGTGTCCTCAGTTGCCTCTCCACTCATCTACCTCAGAAAACCATAGTGTTAGGTGACTTTAATACAGACTGGACTACCACCCACATAAATCTTTATGGATTTTCCCAAATTATAACCACCCCCGCTAGAATCCATAAGCCTAGCAGTAAAGAAAGCACCCTAGATTGGATCCTTATAAATAGGCACCACGACACATACAAACCAGGTACCCTTCCAGACGGCATTAGTGACCACTCTCTAACGTATATAATTAAACAAAAAACCCATAGTCTCATTCCATATCTTTTCAAAACGTCACGCTCAAAAAAAAACACTTTAATCCAGAGAACTTCCAAAATGAACTTAAGGCATGTGATTGGTCACCTCTATATCATTTTCAGCTGGATGAAGCAGTATCTTACTTCAGTATAAAATTCCTACAAATCCTAGACTACCATGCCCCCTCTCGCTCTACCCGTATTGGGACCAAAGTCGCTCCATGGCTCACTAAAGTAACTAGGCAAAAGATCCTCCTATGTAATAAAATATGGGCCAAATGGAGAGCTTCTAAAAACCCAGCTGACCATCTTTACTTTAAACAATTAAGAAACTCTACCAAAAAGGAAATTCTACTCAACAAAAGGAACTACTACCTTCACCTACAACAGACCCACCAGGATAAACCGCAAAAATTCTGGTCAGGCATTAACAAATTGCTTCAGCCAGAACATTCTAAAACTCCCACCCCATCAGGTATTACCCAGAATAACTCTAAACAAATTGCTGATGCCTTCAACAACTAATTCACCAAAGCTATTCAAAATCTAGAAAATACGCTACCCCCTGATAGCTCTAGCCTATCAGATAGCATAAATAGCTCAGCTCCTTCTTTTCATCTACAACCAGTACCATCACTCATCTGCTCCCTCCTTCAAAAACTCAAACCATGCACCCCCTCAGCTGACTGTCTACCAGCAGAATACCTACAAATAGCATCTAAAGTCATTGCCTATCCTATATCCATCCTTATAAACAGAACAATCACAGAAGGAACAGTTCCCTTCATCTGGAAAGTCTCACACATTATCCCTCTGTATAAGGGTGGCTCTTCTACTGAGATTTCTAACTTTCGACCAATAGCCTTACTCTCGCCATTAGCTAAATTAATGGAGAAATGCATCCACTGACAATAATCTTCCACCTTCTCTCTCATAATTTACTTGCTGTCAGCATGGTTTTAGACATTACCATATTACAACCACTGCCTTGCTATCCTTTTCTGACTGCATAAACAAAAATCGCAATAATAACTCTCTTTCCTCTGCACTGTTTATTGACCTGTCAAAAGCCTTTGACATGGTCAACCATCACCTACTTATTGACAAACTAACAGCCCTATCACTTGACCCCCCAGGCAATACTATGGTTTAAATCCTATTTAGATAACAGACAACAAGCTGTTCTCTGGAATAATAATTTATCAACACCTCTCCCTGTTAATATTGGAGTACCTCAAGGCTCTATATTAGGTCCCCTTCTCTTTTCTATCTTTATTAATGATCTTAAAGCTAACACTCCACAAGCCATCTGTATAAAATATGCAAGATGATTCAACTTTAATCTGTTCTGCCAATTCCATTTCCTCACTCCAGACCCTCACCCAAACAGTATTTAATAATGTTGAAAATTGGTTTATGCAACATTGCCTCCTCCTGAAACCCCAAAAAACGTAATTGTTGCTTTTCACTCCTACCAAAAGTCTCCACAATGTCACTTCACAGTAACCTCTAACAATGGAACAACCATATCCCCAGACACTACAACTCGACTCTTAGGAATCACAATAGACCACTACCTTAACTATGATGATCATATTAATACTATTATAAAGTCAGTCAACAAAAAACTAGGCTCCCTTTATAGAATCAAAACCTTCCTCACACCATTGGCCAGAACTACCATTGCCCAAACCCACCTTATCTCTACCCTGTTTTATGCCTCTGCCATTTATACCAACCTATCTAAAAACAACCTTAGCAAACTTGCAACCAGCTATAATAACATTGCCAGATTCACCACAGGTGCCCCTTTTAGAACCCATCACTGTCACAACCTTAAACAGCTGGGACGGTTAGAACTGTAAAACCAGCTTCATTATCAACAACTTATTATCACCCAAAAGATTCTCTACCACCCTATGAATACTCCAATCCTCTCTAGTCTGATTACTCCATACAAAAATCTAGAAACACTACACTCAGCTAATAAGCTACTAGTTTCCACTACTAAAGGCAACAACAAGGCTGGAGACTCATTACTCTCAAACACAGTGGGAAAAACCTGGAACCAACTTCCTAATGAACTCTCTTCTCTTTCTTCTACACTGCTCTTCAAAAAAATATCTCCAGGAATACCTCATAGCACACTGGCTATGCCCCTGCTCTAACCCTGACCAACATCTCATTCCCTATCTCCCACTCCCTTCACTCATCCCCTCTATTCTGTCCTACAATGTCTATTTTGTTTAACTAAAAATGCCTACCACTACCTAAGTATTAAAGGAGACTTCCTCTCAGCTCTATTAAATGAGTGACTTACTGTAGAGGTACTCACCTTCTACTTAGCTGTAAGTAAGTATAAGTATACAGGCCTCTGATGTAAAATATCAAATCTTGTTTATTTTTTTTCTTTTTCGTATTATATGTTATCTTAAGTTTTTTTTTTCTCTTGCCAACTCTGTACACTTTTTATGTCTTATCTAAATTAATTTAATGTCACTCCCTGCTATTGCATATATTGTATGTCATGATACTATTTTCATTTATTGTATGTTATGATACTATTACATATATCAGAGCTTTTCTCCCCGGGCCTCTACTGAAAATGGACATATACCCAGTTAGACTAGCCCGGTCAACAAATGTAAAATAAAATAACATAAATAAAATGTATATTTTTACATTTCTTTTGTATGTAAGTCCCACTGTTATTGATATGAAGAGTGATATCATAAAACATGCACATAAGGGATACATGAATTAGTGTAAATAACAGTCATGCCTCTCTCAATTGCCCAGATTTTATCACAATGTCCAGATTTTTGCCTCATATTTTTGGTATATTCCTCATAAAATCTGTGGTTTTCTGGTAAATTACTGGGATAATCTGAGGATTGAAGTAACTAAATAATGACATACATTTGAGTTTCAGACTTCACATCCTTCAGAAAATATATGTTAACACAAAACTTTTTCCTGTAGCAACTTTCTAAGTTTATAAGAGCAATATTTAAAATCTGTCCCTATTTCTGGGCCTTTGTCCCCATATTTTGTGAGGCTTTGTCCAGATTTCTTGCACTCAGAGGTTGACAGGTATGAATATAACATTTTCTTTTTTTCCTGTGACTTTTGCTGCTCCACTCTGATTCAGTTCTCTTTCAGTATTTGCTCTCATTCATATTCATTACCCCATTACTCCTCCTTCTTATAAGATTCATAAGTTCATACTAGCCTAACTGCACGTGTGGGCCATTTTAAGCCTAGCCAATTATCCCCTTTGAAAATCAAATCCTGTACCCTGAGTCTTTAAGGTAAACACCTTACCCATTATACTACCCCCCCAACACAGTATAGTGTGACGTTAGAGGGCTCATGGGTGAGTAGTGGACTAGCTGGCATTGCAGGTCATTTTTAAACCTAGCCAATTTCCTTTTTAAAGGTGAGAATTAAACCTTGTACCTTGTGTCAGTGAGGTAAACACCTTAAACATTATACCAAACCTCAGCCTTTTTCCAGTCCTCTCCCTTTTCTCTATAAATGAACAAATGTCTAGCTCTTAAAACATACACCATTGCAGTCACTGGTGTACAAAATTATTGAGATATTATTTTTATTGAAAGTTAATTCATAAGCCATGTTGGTTCTCAAACAAAAATCATAGGAAGCTGAAGGCTACTGTGTCCTGTGGCCATTATGCCTTGCCAGTTCCACCTTAGATTGTACCATCCCCCTGTCAAGGAAGGCTAGGCCAGTGAAGTGCAAGGTGAATTGATGTTTATCTATTCAATTATACAAGTCCTGTTTGAAGGAAAATAGTGCATCACACTGCTTTATCTGTAGGAGGCTTCTTTTACAGAGGTGAGGGAGATGTTTTATAGATCTGCTATAGTAGGCTCTAATCCCTTGTTCTGGTGCTTGTGGTACTCTTTGATTTGTGAAGGTATGAGTGATCCTGAACAATTGTTGATTGAAAGGTAAGGCATATATCTCCTCTGAGGAACCTGTGAGACCCAGAAAACAGAAACCGTGTTTCTAGGCTTTTTCTGGTAGCTTCAGTATTCTAAATCTACAATCCTGTTTGTTAGTAATCTTTGGAGTCTTTCAACAGGTTGATGTGTCTTCTATAATTGATCTGATTAATGTTTAATATAAGAGTATAGTAACATTTTTTGATTTTGCTGACATTTCATTAGTGATCAGATGTGCCAAGTAGATTTCTTCACAACTGTTGTTACATGGTGATCAAAGGAGAAGGAATTATCAGATGAGAGTCCCAGATCTCTAACTTCATTTTCATTTTGAAGGGGGTATTGATTTTACAATGTTACACTCACTAAACTGAGTAAGTAATTAAAATCATTCCCAGAGAGAGAGAGAGTATTCCAGTATTTCCAACTATTGCAACTGCTTTTTATTTTTTCCCTCTTTCACTTTATCTATTTTCCACAATCTATCTCTCCTCCTTCCTCCCTTCCTACTGTACTCTCTGTTTCTTTCTCTATATTGCAGAACAGTTTTACTGTACAAGCCAATGTTGTTTCAAATGATAAAGTAATATACTCAAAGTAGCCACACTTTGTTATAGCAGAAAAAGAGGTTGGAACATCACGATTTAGCCATCTCTCAAGGCAAAAGCTTGGTTTTACTAAAAAGCATCATGGAATTCCAGTAGCCTAGGGCTGGGAAGAAAACTTTTTTTTAAACTGAAAAAGTCCAATTAATTAACACTATAGTTTGTTAACAAAGTCTCCAAAATGAATCCAAGTTGATAAGTTTAGAACATATGATTCTTTTTGTTTTATTTACAAAGAATTTATGCTCTTCTTGCCTTTTAGTGCTTTCCATGAACATTTTTGTCTTTATTTCTGGTTTATTTGTTTGCTTACCAGGTAACTGAATGTATCCTTCACATTCTGTTTTGGCCATGACTCAGTCAACAATGGTAAATATAAATCCTGTATATAAACATATATTAATTTATGTTTGTCAGGTAGCATCATGGCACAGCAGTTATCACAGCTTCATCATAGCACTTTGGGGACCATTTAACATTTGTTTGTTTACCAGGAACGTCCGACATGGAATGAGCCAATTTTCAGTGGAGACCCAGGAAAAAACACTCCAGACATGTCTTTGTAACATGGGAGGAAACTGGAGCACCCAGAGGAAACCCACGCAAATGCAGAAAGTACATGCAGACTCCACACAGAAGGCACCCCACCTAAGAATCAAACCGGAGAACCTCTTGCTGTCAGGCATCAATGCAAACTGCTGCACCACTGTGCTGTCCATTTGTATGGAATCTGTACATCTGGTCCTAGTCTGTAACAATGTCAGGTGCAATGATTCACTCACAGTCATACCCAAAACATATGCCATTAGTGAACTGACGAGCCACCGACTTGCCACACCATGGCAGGGAGAGTGTTTGTGTATGTTAGTGTGTGTGCATGTGTGTGTGTGTGTGTGTGTGTGTGTGTGTGTGTGTGTGTGTGTGTGTGTGTGTGTGTGTGTGTGTGTACGTGTGTGTGTGTGTGTGTGTGTGTGTGTGTGTGTGTGTGTGTGTGTGTGTGTGTGTGTATGTATTTGATAAGTTGATACCCCACTCAGGATGAGTTTTTATGACATGTTCATTGTGTGCAGGAGTAGGATTTGGCTCCTATGTGACATTGCAGTGTATAAACAGGGTAACTGGAAAATTAATGAAGTAATGTTTTTATGTTTTTTGAGAATGAAAAGAAGCTTAGTTGTGGAAGGTTATACACACACAAGGAATATATATATATATATATATATATATATATATATATATATATATATATATGTGTGTGTGTGTGTGTGTGTGTGTACACACACACAGTGGGGATAAGGAAATATATCCTTTTCCACATTGTAGTGAGATCTCGTAGTTAATATATATAAGTAGTGGGGGTATAGGGGGTGCAGCCACACACATGGAAGGTGCAAGAGGGCTTGCCCCCCCTGCAAAAATGTTTTCTGCTTTGCCAGACACACCCCTGGTAATTATATATGCTAACTCCTAGAACTGCACTACAGTGGTGAAAAGGGTATATTTCCTTATCCCCATTGTACCGTGAGTCAGTTAACTGAATTTCACAACAGTGCACTTTCGGTTAAGTACACTTTCGTGAAAGTGGATGTCTGCTTTCTAATCTTCAAGGAAATGAGTTTTTGAAAATTAGAAGTAGACCTATATATATATATATATATATATATATATATATATATATATATATATACACATCTCATATCTATATATATATATATATATATATATATATATACGGAAAACAGAGTTCATCAAGAAGATATCTTGTATTGTGGGAATTGGGAAGTCTGCCCTTTCTTCACAGAGTTGGTATATATAATTAGCAATGAGGTATGGGGGTAAAGGAGTGTTTTACTTTTTTTGCATTTTTTAATCTGCTGGTGATTGAAATGTTCTGTGCAATCATTTCTTGTTTGATATGTTGATATTTTGATATCTTAACATACATACACACACACACACACACACACACACACACACACACACATGTATGTGTATGTGTATATATATATATATATATATATATATATATATATATATATATATATATATATATATATATATACAGTTATATATTTATATATATATATATATATATATATATATATATATATATATATATATATATAAAAGACACACACTAGTTCCAACAGCTTATTACAACACATCATAGATAATATTCGACTTCAGATGCTTTTGAGTTTGAACAGCAAGACCGTATTACCAGATTTTTAACAGGGATTATTGAAAAAACTTAGTCACAGAGACTAATAATTTCGTTTGTACATATGATAGGAACAATTTATTACAATATCAACAGCGTAATAGAGGGATTCAAGACACTATCAGATTTAACACCACATATGGCTGCAATACATGTAGGTTTATGAATTTGGTTCATAAACAGTGGAACATCCTAATGGCTGAAGAATGTTAATCTAATATATTGGGTGATAAGTGCCATTTCTCCTTCAGAAGAGGGAAAACATTTAGGGGGTTTCTTTAATTATTACAAACATAATACATCACATTGGGAACCTCCTCAAGGAACATTAGATGGTGGGGTTTTATCTGGCTGTGTCCCTTATGGTCATTGTACTTTTTGCAGACATGTTACCAAAACAAAAGAATTTACTAGTAACAAATACTCCAAAAAATGTTCACATCAATATTTTTGTGAATTGCAGTTCTAACTGGATCATATACCTTGCGACATGCACTTGTTTGGATTTTTATGTAGGCCAAACTTCTCGGCCACTCAAATTATGCATATCTGAACATATTAGCAATATTAGAAACAAAAATCTTTCTAATGCTCTTTATAAACATTCTCTATAACATCAAAGAGCAAGCTTTAAATTTATTGTTATTGACAAAATTATTGGCTGCAAGAATTTGAAAGCTGGTTGGCATGACATCTTAAATAGGAAATAACTTACCTGGATTATTAAAGTAGCTGGGCTGTTTTCACCAGGCTTAAATGAACACTTTTAAATATATTTACTTGTTTAATATATTCCATGACATTTCTGTTTTATACATGTGCATTTTTTGATTCATGTGCATTTATTGCACTTTATTTAGGTATTTATCATTTATAGGTTAAAATGATTGTTAGCTTTCAGTCTAAGGGACATTTTTATTTATTTGATCCATAGATTATTGTACTAAATAATTAATGAGATGGGTGTTATGATTGGTACACTTGGTATATAAAAAAGTGGTTTGTATATTAATAGTTGTAAGCACACTGAAGAAGGCTTATATCCAAAACCGGTATGTTTTATGAGTAATAAATGAGTATTAAATGTGATTTATATCTCTCACTATAGCGATGGCTGTTTTTTTGAATTTACATTTCAGTTTTCAGGGCCTTTGCACTTGCCGTACTGGTGAAAGTTTCTTTTGAGTTAAGATCCAATGGCACCTAAAGAAAAAAGTAGGGGTTCTTTATTTGCACAATCAATAGTTATTTACATTCCTACCTATACATAATTTTAAATTATTTACATATATATATATATATATAAATTACAAATCATACATTGCATCATCTTTATACATTAACTTCATCATATACACCACTTAATTATTCCTTTTCAGACCCCCAGCCCAATTTCCACAACCAAAACCTTATCTTTTTCAATATCATTGCCAAGTCCCATTTTTCATTAAACATGACTTCCTTAACTCTCTAGTTCCAAATTAACCATAATGTACAAAAGATTTTTTTTATCAATACTTTCAACCTGTTCTTCACTTTTGTTTCTATAATATCACAATTCAATCATATCCATGTTTAAATTGTTCACATCTTTAAATCCTTCCACATAATTCACATCTATCACATTTTTCTATAAGAGTTTAGATCTTTTACATACAAGAAAAAAGTTCACAAGTTTGAAATTCACAACAGTTAAAACCAACTCTGTCCTTTATACTTTTATACAGCATATTCACCTTCACTGGTATTTTTTGTATAGTCAGCCTCTATAACAAATTTTGACACTCTATATTTCCCCTACATCTTTCCATTCTTGTCTTAATAGCATTCATGTTCTCAGAATTTAATTATTTCCAAGGATATATCCTATAATATTTTTCCATAATCTTATTATACCAATCTTTTATTTCATTATCAATTTCTTTCACATTTATTTTCCACAAAATAATCTTATCTTGATAATTTTCCATTTCTTTATTACAACTCCTCAGTTTTTTTTTTCACTGAAAAGGGTCAACCATTCAGTTTTATATTTCAAAATTAATATTTTTGTTAATAAGGAAACATCATTGACCTTTAAACATTTCATTACTCTATATGTTTAATGATGCCATGTATACTATAGGATTTATTAACCCCAAACCTCCTTTTTCTTTTTTCACATGTAGCACCTCTCTTTTTACCAGGCTTAACCTTGAACCCCAAATAAAAGAAAATATTGTATATCTCTTTCTCTAAGTTCAGTGGAACACTAAAGACACTGACTAAATAAATAATCATGCCTAATATACAGAATTTATTAAATTAACTTTCTTTTTAAAGGAAAGCCTACAAGACTTCTAAACACACACGTGTTTCATTTCCTCTGTTTGTTCTTTCCATACAGAATCTATAATTTATTGTTTCCCAAAATTTGCTCCAAGGACCTTAAGTTTTCCATTTTAAATTTAGCTCTACCAATCCTCCCCTCAAATCCTAAATCTTGACTTTTTCTTTGTTTAATACAAACCCAATAACCTGAATGATCCCTTGCATTTGCTTTACCACTGCAGTCATACTTCCTTCATCTTTAGTAATAATGATAGTATAATTTGCATAATTTAATAAAATAAGCATTTGTATCCCTTCTTTTGAAATATAACTAATTTCTTCTATTTCTCTATTCACATACGTGGCTATGGCATTCATTACTAGAGCGAATAATATTCCACTCATAGGACAGCACTGTCTAATACCTTTCTCTAACTGTATGTCCTCACTTAATCATCCATTTATCATAACCTTCACTATCTTAAACTTATAAGCTGTCATATAAACAATTTTAATCCTCTTACTTATGTTGTATACTTCAAATATATTCCATAATATAGCATGAAGAATTGAATCAAAGGCTTTACTTAAATCTCCTATAACCAATTTCACCTTAGCATTTCTAAATACTGTATCATCCACTAACTCTCTAATTATTAATAATAAATCTTGAACCCTTCTGCCATTAATACCAAACACATTTTCATTTACAATTTTACCTGCTTCCTATTCTTTTTTATAATTTTCATAAACAAATTTATAATCTGTATTATTTAACACAGTTGGTCTCCTGCTCTTTATATCTGTTTTCTCACCTTTTCTTTCCATAGAAATCTAATAATACCCATACATAACTCATTATACTCAAGACCTTTATTTAACCACTCATTCAACACCTTTATAAGCCATTTTTTTGCTCTGTGGTCAAATTTTTATACATCCTGTAGTCTACATCATCCAGTCCTGCAGTTGAATCTAAATTCATTACTTTTAGCACCTGTTTTAATTCATCTAATTTTATTTCCTTTTCTAAATCCTTATTATGCTTGTCTGGCAATGTACTTATCTTCCATTCCTTCTACAGTTTTAACCTCTGCTCTATAAATAATATTCCAATATGTTCTGTTACTACATTCATAATCTCCTTTTGTGTATTAGCATTATGCATGTTATATCTTTCATTTTTCTCATTACACTATCATTCTCTTTTATTTTACTTAAATATGGTGCAATTTCTCCTTTTTCTTACAGAAAATATCTTTGTTTACACAATAAATGCTCTATTTTCTTCTTATTGAGTTCATATTTATTTATTTATTTATTTACATTTGTTGACCGGGAGTGTCTGACTGGACATAGGTCCATTTTCAGCGGAGGCCTGGGGAGAAAAGTTCCACAGTTAAAATAAACAGACAGTAGTTACATTGGATTACATAGCGATTAACAATTTAACATAGCAATTACTTACAACATATTTACAGATGAAGAACCTAGTACATCAGTAGACAATTAGAATCTTTATCTGTGAAGTACATAACAGACATTAACAAATGTTACAATAAGACGTTCCTGCTGTATAATAAGTACTAGGCTTATGAGCATCTGAGCTTGCTATAATCAAGTTAGTTAATGAAGTGGAAAGAAAGGTAGTGGTTGGATGGGGTGGGTGATATTAGAGTGGGAGTTGCAAGGGCATAGCCAGCATGTTTTTAGGTGCGCTTTTAGTAAAGGTTTGAAGTGGGTGCATGATGGTATGGAGGTAATTGTGGGTGGAAGGGAGTTCCATAATTTGGCTATGGTGCAAGAGAATAGTGCTTCACCAGCAGTTATTGACTTTAGTGATCTGCAAGTGATTTTTGTTGCTGGATCTTAGTGGTCTGGTGGTGCAATAGGGTTGGAGTAGATTCTGGAGGGATGGGACATTTAGAGGATGGTTTACTAGTTTGTGGGTGAGTGAGAGTTGATACCACTGAAGGAGGTGAGAGAGTTCAAGCCAGCCCAGTTCAGCAAGTGAGAGACAGTGGTGACTATGGTAAGATGCCCCTGTAGCAAATTTGGCGATTTTGTTGTAGCATGTCTCTAGCTTGTTTAGATCGCATTGCATTAGGTTGGTATATATTGGAGAGGCATAAAGTAGGGTGGAGATAAGGTGGGAATTTGCTATTGAAATCTTTGCTGCTTAGGTGAGAAGTTGCTTATTTCTGTATAACGCTCCTAGTTTTTTGTGGACCTTTTTATGGTCATGGATATGTGAATGTCAAATTTTAATTTGTTGTCTATTTTCACTCCTAGCAATTTGGTGTGTTCAGTTGGGTATATAGTGGTGTTGTCTTTTGCTGTGATGTTAAAGTGAAAGTTGTTTTGAGTATGTTTGGTGGGTTGGAAGATGAGTAGTTTAGTTTTGTTTGGGTTGAGTATTAATTGGGCATCGGATAACCAAGTTTCAATAGAGGAAAAGGCTTCCTGTGTGACTTTTTGCAGTTTGGGTAGGGACTGGGCTGAGGAGATGATGGATGAGTCATCTGTGTATTGTATGAGTGTGCCACGTTTGGTGGCAGAGACTAGATTATTGGTGTAAACAGAGAAGAGTAGGGGTCCAAGGATGGATCCTTGGGGAACTTCTATGGAGACAGGTAGTTGGGGAGATATGTCATTCTGCCATACAATGGATTGTTGGCGGTCAGACAGGTAACTGTGAAACCAGTTGGTGACTGATTGAGAGAAGGATAGGTTATTGAGGACAGAGATAAGTTGTTTGTGTGGGACCATGTCAAATGCTTTAGATAGGTCTAGGAAAGTAGCAGAGGAGAGATAGCCATTGTTTTTGTGCTGAAGGATAGTGTTAGTAAAGGAGAGTAAGGCAGTGGTGGTGCTATGGTTTGGTCAGAAACCATGCTGAGTACTGGAAAGGAGGTTGTTGGTAAGGAGGTATATATATATATATATATATATATATATATATATATATATATATATATATATATAATTCCTGTTCCTTGATAAAAAAAAAATATTTTTCTTCTCTAGACAATCAATTGTGTCATTACTCAACTTTGTATGTTTTATTTTCCACATATATTTTTTCTTTTTCCCATGTCACATCGCACTTTTTATATTTCAATTTAAAGTTTAACCACCATTCTGACCAATCTTTATAAATACTCTCATCTCTGAATGTTCTTTCCATAATCTTATAACATTCTCTCTCCCTGTAACATCCCACTTCACGTTGTTTATTTTTTAAACCTTTTCCTGTTCTTATATACTCCACATTTCCTTTTATGATAATCCATATTGCCCTATGATCTAAAACTCCTGTTACTAACACTCCTTGTTTTACTATTACTAAACTTTCTGACACTAAAAAATATTCTGTTTCGTTGTTTTATCTCCTCTCTTATATGTCCAAGTCTCTGAATTCCAAATGTTTAACTGTACATAATGTATAATATCCTACACCAATCTAACATCATAAGCCTTCTTTTTCTGTAAACTTAAGATATAATTAAAATCTCATGCAACAATAATCTCCGTATTAACTGCCACATATTTAATTATGTTTTTAAACATCTCTTCTCTCTCCTTTTTATTACAAATGCATATATTGCAATAATTCTAATAACATGGCCCATCCATCTTAAATCAATAACATTAACTCTCCCAGTTATAATACATTTAATATCTAAGACTTTGTGTGCCTTTATATAATATGAGTATTCCAGAACAACTCACTACAAAAATTCTATATCACATTTTTCCCCACCACATTTCAGTTTGATATCTTTCTATCTGAGACAAAAATCTAATGTCTTCTAATATAATAACATCACTATATGCCATTTTACACCACTCTAAAATATCTATTCTTCTCTCCAACTGTTTAAAACTATTCACATTTAATGCTAAAACTTTATATGAGATTTTACCTTAAAAGATATCTTTTTAGCCTCTCCCTTTCTTTTTTTTCTTTTTTAAATGCTTTTTATAATTTCCTTTTCCTCAACCCTACTCTTTTTGCCAATTGAATTTCTTTTTTGTTTTACTATACTCCATTTAATATCTTCACTATCGCTCAAACCGGATTCTTCCTCTTCCATTTTCCCACCTTAAACTCTTCCTGCATACTTAATTTTTGTACAACTAGTTCATTATTTATAGTCTCTATTTATGTTCCCGTTACTTCTACATCTTTTTGCCCAGATGCATCTTTTGATCTTTCTATGTTAATACTTTCACATCAGCCTCTGCTTTTTCCCCATCTTCTTCACATTCCTCCCAAATGACCCTATTTATTATATTTGTGATATCTCACTTCACAATCCCTTGTATCATGTCCAATTTCTCCAAATTCAAAACATCTTCTTTTATCACAGTTACCAATTAAATTATCTTTTCTACCACACAAAAAAATGTTTTAGACGGGCCCCAATATGTAACCATGCCCCTATTTCTATTAACAGTTATAACACTCATTAAATGTTCAACACTCTCATTCTCAGTTTTCAAAATCACATTACAATCCAACTCCCAAGTCCATAAACCTCTATTGTCATACACTTTTGGTACATCTAATACATTATTACATAACTTCAATAAATGTTCTTTTAAAGTCTCTTTGTCGACTTCAGTCTTAAATCATACAGTGATTTTTTTTATCTCTCAGTAAGATGCTTTGAATAGATACAAACTCCATGGTACATTAGTTTTCTTCTTTTCATATTCTTCCAAAAAAATTTCCTTTATTTGACCAGTCTCAAATTTGATGTCACAAAAAATCTCTTTTGTTTAATATAAATAAAAACTTTTACCTCACTTGCTTTAATTCCCATTGGTGAAATTACTTCATCCCACGCCTTGTATCTGTCTATTTCAGAGGCCTCTTTATTTTCAATATGTACAGTAAAAACAGTCTTTTTTTACACGTGTGACTTCTTCCTTTTTTTTCTTTGGTTCCCAACTTCACCATCTCTGCATATAATTTACTTTTCATGACCATTTCTTTTTCCTGCTGAATTTTCTCCATTAAGTCACCCCAAGACACAACTTGCCACTTCCCAGCTTACTTTCGTTAACCAAGTTCAACGATACATCATCCCACAGCTATCCTGACTGGAGGGTTGTAACCCTACATTCCTGCTCTTATACCTCTTCTCTAAACAGATTTATTTGAAAAATATTTTCTGAACCCAATGCATCCTCAGCTGTAAAACCTTTTAGAGAAAGCTCAACCACTTTCTCTACTCCTTCATCTACAGACTTGACTGCCTGTACCTTCTAGACCATTACTTTGAATCTCGCATCTAGCATAATAACTTTCTTCATTTCAAATTCTCCCTCTATAGCATTGCACATCTCTCTGCTACCCTCCTCCTCCATTTCCTTCCTGCTTCTCTGAGACACTTTTTCTCCCGGACCAGAAGACAGGAAGTACCACCAAGAATAGCTTTCCCGTATGTGAAAAGAGTAAGAGAAGTTCCCTGATGGCCTGGCCAAATTTCTCCTTGTAGTATATATAGGTGTGTGTGTGTGTGTGTGTGTGTGTGTGTGTGTGTGTGTGTGTGTGTGTGTGTGTGTGTGTGTGTGTGTGTGTGTGTGTGTGTGTGTACTTGTGTGTGTATGTGTCATGAAATCATATTAGTTGGTCTGAGTCTGTTTTTACTACCTGGTAAAAGTGGTGTTATTTCCTCACTGCAGACTTTACTTTCCATATGAAACCACTGTTTGGAATGAACTATCTGTACTTTTTTTCATCTCTTTGGCATCTCCAAGTTGTGGAACTGGCACTGACTAAGGATATTACATATTGTCAATAAGGGCTGGAACTGGTGCAAGAAAGTCATAGGAAGAGACAGGAAATATGACATTACCTACCAGTGTTGGTAGAAAGTATGGCATCTTTTGACCTTAGAATTCATTCCAGAAAAGGCTGCTATGAGAAACTCTCATTTTATTTATTTATTTGTTCATTCATTAATTAATTTTGTTCTATGTTGTTGTCAAAACATATTAAACATCAGAGAAAAATAAATCAGTTTATTAAGTGCTGCTGGAGCACAAAACTGTGGAATAATGACAGTGTAATAATACACAAAAGCAGCTCAAAACATTTGATAACCATCTGGTTTGCTAAAAATTGGATTTAATATATAATCAGTCTTATGAGCATACTGATTAAAATGTAATTCTTGCTTTAGGATTGCAACTCCATTGTATATGTTGTTATGTAAAGATATGAAACTGGTACTGTGTTCCAAATGAAGGCATTGTTTTTGAAGGTTGTAAACACATGTATAAGTCTCCTGACACTGTTGTATATTATGATGTCACCAAGGGTCTTCTGGAAGCACCTGAGCCTAGTAACCCCAAAACCACTGTCTCATAACCAGGGAATCAAGGCCAACCAATCATACATGAACTTAATTATATGAGTGGGCAAAGTGAAACAGCCATTCAGAGATAGTGGAACTGCTCACCTGAACACAGTAGCTAAGTTTGAGCAAGGTAATTCAAGCAACTGCAGGGGGGGGCAATAGATGAGGGTTTCAGGCAGCAAACAAGAGTGGGATTTAGGTTTTGGAAGGGGGGTTTTAGGTTTAAGGAGGGGGAGTTTAGAGTTAGAGAGAAATTGGTTACTTTAGCTCTAGGGAGTGGAAAAGTATTAACAACCACTAAGGCCTTTTTTAAGCCTAGCTGTGCAATCCAAATGTGACCCACAAATTTAATTTATATAGTGATTTAATGACTGCCTCTGACAATCAGAGACATACATGCCAGACCATGGGGGAATTTCCGATTTCCCCATCCACTGGTCCAAGTTGTGCTTAAATAGGCTTAGGGGGGAAATGTATCACATGGGTGGACAGTGTTTTCCAGAGAATGACAGTTTCTCTCCAACATGTCCTATTTATGTCACAAGCAAATCTTTAATTCTTTTGATCTAGTAGTTCTGATGCTGTTTGTTTTGCAGATGTGCAAAAGATTCATCAAAACAGGGTCCAGGGATACACTGTACACCAGGCAAAGATCATTTCTCAGAAACTGGTGTGACACTAAGTAAAGGGGCAGGACTTTGAGGTGATCAGCATAGGACATTCTGTTTACTCCCTGTATTCTTTTAGTAAGAAATCTCTGTGGATGTTCCAGTTGCTGCAAGCGTTTGGTCAGGTACATGATGGGTCTGATGAAGACAAAGTACAGTGGTGTGATAACCTCTCCAGACCTAGATGCTATGCCCTTACTTATAAGTTTAGTAACATAGAAGGATTTTCTTACTACCTTGGACACCTGCTGGTCAAAGGCTAGGTTACTATCTACATGAATTAAATACAAAAACTGCTACCTCCAAACTGGAAAAACAAGAATACTACTCAAAAAAACACACAGAGCACTGCTGTAACTGCCATGTTTTCTTTATTAACACATTGTGGTACCTCGGCCCCACCGGCCTTCAAAGGAATGAATACATATAAATCAGGCAGCTTTTTATAGTCCATCACAACACTCAATTCCACCAATAAATTCATTAATCAATTAGAAAACATTAATTAACTTTGCTTAAATACACTTCATTATAAAACAGAGATGTGTCCCCAACATAATATACACTCATACTTCATCATTAACAAAATACCAAAAGTGAACTATAAACCAGTTTAATTCATAAAAATATATATATATATATATATATATATATATATATATACATCTTACACAGTGCATTACCAAAGTTCCTATAATAAATGTATTTATGGAATAACTTCATCAATTTATTTATTTATATTAAATACTGGTAAAGACATACACAATTCATAAAAAATATAAATTGCAACCTCCCCAAGCCCTATTGTACTAAATAATAACTTGAATATTTTCTTTTGTAAACATGTTTGTATTAGTAGATATGCCATACTTCTTCTCTTTAATATATTATTTCATTAATCTATATATAAAATATTGTGCAATGAAATCTTAGTCATATCATAAATAACAAATAAATACTAAATACCCCACTCTTTCTAGATTTAAACCTTTCGGGAACAAAGTGCCAAGATAAACTATTAATTTAGATTCCAACTGAACTAATTTCCTTTTAAATTCATCGCCCCCTAAATTTTGTTCATAATATGGCTTTGCCAGTGCACTAAAGAAAAAGCTATCTATATGACCTCCATGTGTACTGCAAAAGTGCTGTGCCACTGGATTATCCAGTCTCTTATTTCTAACATCCCCTAGATGTTCTAAGATTCTGAGTTTAACCTTTCTCTTTGTCTGTTCCACATACCATTTACATGGTGTGCATCCACATCCAATGATGTAGACCACATCACATGAATTACAGTTAAACTCATCTTTTACAAAGAATTTCTTCCCATTGATAGTCCATCCATCCACATTTTTTTTATTTTTCCACACACCTTGCAACCCCCACATGGAAATATACCCTTCCTTTCTGCTACCTCAGTTTTATTTCTCGTCCTCAGTAGTTCTCTCAAATTATTAAACCTCCCATATGAAAAAACAACCTTCTCAGGGAACAAATTGCCTACTACTACTTCATCACCACAAATGATGGGCCAAAGATCATTAACTAACTTTCTGAGTGCCCAAGAAAAAGGGGAAAATTTACTAACAAAAAACAGGGGTTCAGCTTTCAATTCATACAAATTATTATTATCACTAACTTTCCTGCCTTGAACTGACTTTCCATTTGATCTCTTGAATCCCCTTTTATTTCCCAATTTTTCTATGGCCTCATTAATACATTCCATGTTGTAACCACTTTTTAACAACCTATCCTTGACCATTGCAAACTCCTTCTTTAAAACATTTACATCAGAGGTATTAGTTTGTATTCTTTTGAATTCCCCATATGGTAGTGACTTGATCAAATTATCAGGATGAGCACTACCTGCTTCCAGAAAACTGTCCGCTGCAGTTTCCTTATGGAAAGATTTGTACTGCAACAAGCCATTACCATCAACATAAAAATGTAACATACAGGAATTGCATACATTTTCTATTTACTCTATAGGTAAATTGTAAACCATATGTATTACGGCCTAACAAATCCATAAACTGATCAAATTCACCAGTATCTTTGAGGTGATCAGCATAGGACATTGTGTTTACTCCTTGTATTCTTTCTGTAAAAAATCTTTGTGGATGTTCCAGTTGCTGCAAGCATTTGGACAGGTACATGATGGGTCTGATAAAGACAGAGTACAGTGGTGTGATAACCTCTCCAGACCTAGATGCTATGCCCTTACTTATAAGTTTAATAACATAGAAGGATTTTCTTACTACCTTGGATGCCTGCTGGTCAAAGGCTAGGTTACTATCTACATGAATTCCCAGATCTCTGACTAGTGAATCAACTTTTCATGATGTTTTATTGATGACATGTATAACGGGTGGCCTACTTTCGAAAAGGTATTATAATGCATTTCTTTGTCATTGGGTTTTAAGCCATGGCTTTGGCACCAAGCTGTTGTCTGTGTTAGACCTTCCTGAAGGGTGTTCTCATCTCCTGATAGGTGTTTTCGTCAGTTGGTCCTGTACTAAGGTTCATAGGTAAGTAAGCTAGCTGGCCTTGTGGGTCATTTTAAGCCTAGCTCACTTCCCTCAAATGAGAGAATCAAAGCCTGTACCTTATGTCTGTGAGGTAGATGCCTTAACCATATGCCAAACCCCAAACTTTAGAGTTATGGAGGGGTATGCTATGGTTAGGGTTAGAGACTGGTTGGAAGTTTTATGGTTGGAGATAGGGTTCTAGTACACCTATCTTGTTTATTAGAGTTGGTGGTGGGAGGGCTTGGTAATTAACTAGGATTAGGCTAGTGAGAGTTATTGCACTTGCCATTTAGAGCAAGTGGCAGTGAGCAAGTGTTATCACGAGCAACTAGCATGGTAGCACTTGTAGGACACCATATCCTGATACTATTGGTACTGTAGTACTTTTGCATAAAATGATAGACAGAACAATTCAATGTTATTGTTTTGTGTCTAGAGCCTAATGTCTGCAAAGCGAACTGTTATTAGTTAGACATAGGTATTTGCTTTGCCATTTTTGAGTTAAGAAGTTTCATAATTATATTTGCATAATTAAACTTCATATATATTCCAAAATTATTAAAACATGCACTGTGATTGGACAGAACAGCACGTGTACCTTTTGTAAATCAAACATTATCCACAGGAAGATGTCCATCACATGGACAAAATGCATCTGCAGTCTCTTGTCTTTGTGAAATCTTCTGTGTCTGGTGTGGCAGTTGACACACTCATTGTAATGCTGTTATTTTTACCATAATAAATGCAAAAAATAGTTAGGGCAGCTGAAAGACAGAGAGTTGACAGTGCCAATTGCTGCAGTGGGAAGAGAACATCATGTGATCAGATGGCAGAGGACAAGTATTAGTTTTTGAATGAAAAAGCTTTAATAGGCAGTGCAAAATGGGGGCTTCTGGGCTGTTCAAAATTATGTTTTTGAAGTACTGAGGAAGAGTGAGGGGCAACATGACAATGTGAATAGCCTTTGACAGCAGTAATCTTTGCTCTAAAGTTTTGCTTCATAGTCATGGCTTTACAACAGTTTGTACTTAGTATATCTAGGGAATAGCCTGCCACTTGTCTCTATAATTTTCAAATCAGGAATTGTATTTAAGTATTGCTTCAGTTGAATTAGAACAATGGCAAAACAGAAGTAATAAACAATGTACATTTTCTTTAGTAACAGTGCAAAGGAAGTCCTTAACTATAATGAAGTAATTTTTTTGTTGACTGTATTCTAAAGGTTTAAAAAGATAGATATATAGATAGATATATATATAGATAGATAGATAGATAGATAGATAGATAGATAGATAGATAGATACATGAATAAAGCACAGATTTTTTGGGATGGTAAAATGAAATTTTGAAACAATAATCAGGGACAGTTAGGCAGTGTGACAGTTAATTGGATGTACTGTGTAAACGCTGACACATAAATAACAAACGTGCATTACATTGGTTAGGCATTTACTACACAACAGAAGAGGCAGAAGGATATTAAAGTCTTATCATACAAAGACATTATTTCAAAAATGAAAGACATTTTTTCTTAAATAACATTATGGTGTATTAGGAATACACCATGGTGTGATGTGAGTAATGTAGGGTTTGCCCATGGCTGTCTTTGTTTGCTCACTTGGACTTTGTCCTACAATCCAACCATATTTGATTAACCTTCTGCACAAGATGGTTGCATCTTACTGGTGCAATAACCCAAACAGGCTAGACATATGGTGTTGCCACAATTACATTAGTGCCAAATAGTTTCCACATACTTTAAAGGTGTGGCAAGAAGTTATATGTATTAGCCAAATTTGGATTCTGACATTGAGAAAACAGTAGCACTATATGACAGGAACACAAGCTGTATCCTGCTACTGATCCATTGTCACTGTTGGGAATCTCCAGAGAAAGTACAGAATGATCTCATATTTGTTGTCCTGGCCTAGAAAAAATATTTATGACTACTGTGGACATTTACTCAGGTGGGTGAATGAGTGCCCAAGAACAATGTCAGATTCAGATGAAACTATTAAAAAGTTATTTTCAAATTTCAGTTTTTTTAATCCAGTTCCAGAAATGATTATGCATTTTTCAAATGCAGTTCCAGAAATGATTACCAGACAAGCAACTGTTTTGTTAACATGGAATTCACAGAACATGTTAAAAATGGAATTATTGATATTGAATGTGTTCCTTACCATAGTTCACTGAATCACAGCAGAAGAAAATAGTACAGACATAATGACCACATGGGAATAATTGCTAATCGGTGTCTTGAAACAAGAATAGGTAAAACTATAATTACTGAATTACATTGTGCTTAGATATACTGGCCTCTAACCTACTGATGTTTTCATGGACAGAAAACTGATATTTGCTCTGGTTATGCCTTTTCATGATTCTCAGGGAAAGTTAGTTCAAAACTGTTCCTCTCCACTGGATGGACAAGTAGGCATTCACCCTAATTCTAGTCCTACCTGGCTCCTTCAGCTCCTGAGCTGTCAGGTCATCTGAGTCATAAATAGACATTTAGGGTCTATGTCAGAACATTGAAATTTTAAAACTTCAAATGTTCTAACATTGACCCGTTTTGAGCGAATGCTGAAAATAGCGAAGCTGCGGAACACCAAATTCTTTCCTAGGGAAAGAATTAGGTTGGCCGGTTCTGTGGCTTCGCTATTTTCAGCGCTGTGGTGGAAATTTACAGGTCGGGTTCTGGTAAATGTGCAATTATGTGGTTGTTAGGATTGGGGCACAGGTTAGGTGAGTTAGGGTTAGGGCGCGGGTTATGTCAGTTAGTGTTATGGCGTGGGTTAGGTGAATTAGGGTTAGGGGCGGGTTGAGTTAGGGTTAGGGCGCGGGTTAGGTGAGTGTAAGATAGTGACGGACCTTAGGGTTAGGGTTTGGGTTAAGGTAAGTAGATAGATAGTAGTGTATGTATAGTTTAGTGTAGGGCTAGTTGTAGGATTATAAGTGTATGTGTGTGTATTGATGTTTTTTAAGTGTGCTTGTGTTGTGTGTATGTGTTTCAGAATAGCAAATTTTTTGCCTTGATGTTTGATATTATGTGGTTTAGATATTTTAGGTTCGATGAAATAGCGTTCGCTATTTTCATCTTTCGACAATGTGATATAGACAAGAATGATGGACTTTCTCTAAGCAGAACTTGCTATTTGCAGCCCCTGATCTCTGAAGATTTTGGTGGAAATACTTGCTGAATCCTGAAATATTTCTGACAAAATATTTTCTTAAACCATGCCTCAAATAAGTGCTTACATCTTTCAAAGCACATGTGATACAGAAAAATGAAAACAGCTGATTTATTCAGAAAAAAATATATATTTGTAGCAGAAATAATTTCTAAGCTTTAAAATACAATCCTGATTTAACAGCTGGGAGTGACAGTACATTAGCATATTGTACAGTGTTAATTAGTGCAGGTGTGGGCCATTCAAAGACCCAAGTAGGGTGGCTTTGCAATTGTCCAAATGTAGTATACAGAGCATGAGTATGTGAACCCAAAATGGTGGACTGATTCAGAAACAAAAAATGTCTGCACTGTGCAGTGTCACACACCTACTTTGAACACCATGCTTCATGCGGTAGACTGAGAGTGATGCTACCATGGATCATGGGTTCATAGGTAGGTACAAGGTTATTGGCCCTAGGGCATATACAAGCCCAGCCGAAAAGGTACCCTGGCTTTTGCCACCCAATAAAATTATTTTCCTGTGCCACTGTCGAGCAGAGCCACAGAAGTGATCCCCGGGGTGAATTTCGTATTTCCCATGCAATCATCAAGATTTTTCTTGAAGAGTACTAATGAGGAGCTTTGTTTGATATAGATAGGTAGTTTATTCCAGAGTATGGGAAGTATCTGGGACAGGAATCTATCTCTCTGGCATATTCTGTTTAGTGTGGTGACAAGGTTTAGGTCCCTAGAGTGTGTAGCTCAGAGGGATTGGAACTTCTTTAAGTGGAGCATGTCCAACAGTTCTGGGTTTGACATAGCTTAGTATGTTAGGCAGAGATCACCTCTGAGTAGGTGATATGCGACAGAGTAATGCTGGAGTTTTTTGAGACGGTCTGCGTAGGGCATCTGTTTGAGGCCAGTAATCCTCTTTGTGAGGTATTTCTGCAGCCTTTCCAGTTGTTGTAGATGTCTTGTGAGGTACATACCAAAAGGGGCGTTGTACTCTATAATGGGTCTAATGAGTGATGAGTAGAGGGGAACAATGACCTCTTTTTTTCTGGATCAGAAACCTTTTGTGATGAGGTATGCCACGTAGAAGGATTTCCTGACTACTGTGGTGATGTAATTATCAAAGGAGAGACTACTGTCCATCTGTGTCCCAAGGTCTCATCACACTTTCGGTGTTAAGTATACTACCGCCTATGTTGTAGTTCATGGCTACAGAGTTTTTACCAAAGGGGATGACAGTGCACTTTTTGGCACTGAGCTTGAGGCCATGGCTTTGACACCAGGCATCTGTCTCAGTGAGGCCCTTTTGTAGGATATCCACATCGTTAGGAGTTTTGATTATGGCTCCTAGTTTGCAGTCATCTGCAAACTTCGTTAACCAAAGGCCTTCTTTGTTAGCCTGTACTTCAGAGAAGTAGATACCAAACAGGAGAGGACCCAGGACTGAACCCTGTGGTACTCCACTTGTCACTGGCCTGAAGTCGGATTTGGAGTCAGCTACTTTCACAATGTGGGTTCTGTCAGTGAACCAGTTGGCAACCCATCTTGTGACATAGGGATTTATACCTAGTTTAGTGAGTTTATCTATAATTCCAGAGTGGGGGTTGGTGTCGAAAGCCTTGGCAAGATTTAGATAGGCTGTGTGAACCACCTTACCCTCGTCTACGGCTTTGGTGACTGCTTCAAAGAAGTCTATCAGGTTTAGGAGACATGATCTGCCTTTTACAAACCCGAACTGGGTGGGTTCCAGAGTTTGGAGATTACCAATGTCTTTGTTTATAAGTTCCATGATGATACGTTCCATGGCCTTGCAGACCAGGCTCATCAGGCTAATGGGGCGGTAGTTCCCAGGGTCTGTGGTGGCTCCCCACTTGTGGAGTGGGATAACCATCGCTGTGCGCCATTCAGCGGGCACAAAGCCTGAGGTGAGGCTATGATTGAACATGGTACATAGGTGGGGTGCCAGTTCGTTCTGTAGTTCGTGTAGAACGCAGCCTGGGATATTGTCTGGTCCCATGGATGCTGTGTTCTTGGCTTTGGAGAGAGTGGCTTTTACCTGTGCAGCCGTGATTACAGGAACTTTGCATTCTTCTGGTCTAGAGATGGGCTGTTTAGAGGCTAAGAGGGGGGTAAAGTTAGCACTGAACCTATCTGCCAGGATATTGGCAATATCAGTTGGGTCTGTATATTTAGTGCCATTGTGCTGTAACTTAGAGCAGATCTGAGTGTTGCCATTGAGATTCTTGACATAGCTATAGAATGCTTTGTGGTTGTCTTTAAAATCAGTGGCAATTTTATTTTCATAACTAGCTTTGAAGGATTTTATCAGGGATCGTAGCTTCTTACTGAGGCTGACCAGGGAGCTCCTCCACTCATGGGATTTTACTCCCTTTTGCAACAGTTTCTTCCTTCTGTTGTACAGTTTGTTTATGGCAGGGGACCGCCAGATTGGCTTCCTTTTTAGGAGGATAGCGTCTTGGTTCTGTTTGGGATAGCACGATCCATGCAATCGTGTAAGTGCTTATAAAGTGCAATTGTGTAGGATTCAGTAGTCGTAACTGTATTGTCTATGATCAGCAGCATATATGTGCGAAGCTGCTGAAACAGAACGTGCACATAGTGTGGCATGTTGTGGCCAGACTAACCACCAGGTGAAGTACAGACACCACCTACCCCATAAGTACCATCCACATACAAACCAGCAGATTCTGGACCTTTTCCAACTGGGCAGGGGTATTGTAACTTGTAAGAGACCTAGATAAACCCATGCCATCCAGTCAAGGGGAATGTGCAATATACCTACTCCTGTGGATATAAAATTATGTGTACCTAGATGAAGGGACCTTTCAGTGACTTATGAGGTGCATTTTAGAAATATTGCAGGCTTAAGCCTTACAAATCCTAAACAACTTACTTGATATAAATTCTACAACATGTGGAGGAACATATCTGGTTTCTCAGGACCGGGTGAGGAGGAAGCCAACACAATCTGATCATTTTATGATATTGTCCATTTCCCGAGATCCTGGGAGCCACTGACTGCACACATGTTGCTATCAAGTCCCCACCAGATCCAGAGGGTCTGTGATGATCCACAAGAAGGAATTCTACCCCTGAACTGCAAAGTTCACTGCATTTTTATATAATGTATCCATTCATCACCCTGGGCACTGGACATGATTCCCACATTTGGTAAATGTTTGACCTATTCCAACCTTTCCTGTATGGAAACTTCTCATGAAATACAATTAGGAAGCATGCCTCAAACTTGAAAAAGAGGCCACAGCTGTGTCTCTTGTGAGTCAGAAGTTTTTCCCACCCTGTTACTGTTGTGTTCTTAAACTCCATTGTTTTTCTAGTTGCCTGCCCCTTATGTTAATTTGACCATATATCTCCTTCCCTCTGTCCTTCACTGGCTGGTGTGACTAATCACAAAACTATCATTTTGTGAAATCACTCCCCTTCAACTATTTAAATTTATTGGCCATCCCACTGTATTACATAGTATCAGAATACAAAAGTCCCCACCCCTTTATATTTATCTTGCTCTTTTAAAATTAGTGGCTCTCCACTTAGACAGTTAAAACTTAAGTTACCCACTTTCATATCTACCTGCTTAGTGCACACTGCAGTATTTAGGATAAACCATTTTTTTTTCATCTTACCTTTAAGCATATATTGCAAGACCACCAGTTATTGAAGAGCTCACATTCTGCCTCTCAGTAGTCATCTTGGAATTTGTGCTTCTGTGTTCTCCTGATGAGAGAAGTAGTGCAGGAACATTATTTCCTGGAGACTGCTGATCACCAAAAAGTCTAATAACTGCTTTATAGGTGACAGCTTGGAATCTGTGCTTATATTCTGGTCCTAGTGAGAGAAGGAGCAGAGTGCACTGATTCCTAACAGTTTCTGGTTGGAGAATGAGCATCTGTGCTTAATGTTTTTGATTGGTCTGATTGCTATTCAAGGCCTCTAGCAGGAAAAGGCTACAAGCCTACAGACCCTTGCATCATCTGGGACAAGACTGTTGATCACTAAACAGGCTGTGGCCTGCTTCTCTTCTTGGGATTGGTGCTAACATTTTGCTTCTGGTGAGAGAAGAAGCAAAGGAGTATTGTATCCCAACAGAGTGAAGCTGTGGTGAGACCAGCATTAATAGTAGCCAGGCAGTAGCCATTCATGTGACCCCTCCCCCTTTTCATCATTCTTGACAAGCTAATTCTTTGTTTTCAGTAAGTACTGCTTGATTTGTTTCTAACTTCAGAATATCCGCCTAAATACTTCATCCTTAAATTTTCAGAGTCTACATATTAGGTTCCCCTCAAGTGTTTGGCAGTGCACTGTGTAGACTCAGATACCTTGAATGACATTTTTCCTATAAAAACACAATTGAAAATTCTGCAGTACCTAGTTGCATACATGACAACTACTTTGCAGTGACAAGCACTGTCTCCATAGTTGCAAACCGGATACTCCTGACAGTGATTGATATTCTCACTCCAGCTGTCTTCTCAATAAAAAAGGGTCTGTTGCCATAGATATAAACTTTCCTACTATCTCTGTTACCAGCTTGGTGGATATGGCAATCCTGAGGCAATGTAGAAATTCCCTCATGTTTACTGACAACCAGTTAATTCTCAAACAAACTGATACGATATGTGAGAGATGTATTTACACAATGTCACTGGAGGCAAAACTCTCACATAAAAGTACTCCTAATGTCAGTAAGGTTGTCATTAGTACACATGCTGCTCCCATCATTCACAATTCGAAGCAGACATATGAACCCACATGTGCTGAGGCACTTCACTGTAATCTTCATAAACCACAAAGACCTCCTAGATGAAATACACAGAATAAATGCCCTCAGAAGCCCTAAATGCACTCTTTCAAAACAACACCCACATCAACACATAGAGCTACATCTCATGGAGCCTCTACCTCGAAGCCCATAAGGCAAGTCACCACACAATCCAACATTCTAGTCATTGGAGACACCATTGTGAGACACACTGACATCCCTCTCACCAGGATGAGTAAGGAGAAGGTTACGGTCAGTTGCTTATCGTGGGCTGGGATCTGGCACATTCTGCAGGCACTCAGGTCATTGGACTACAATTACCAATATGACTCAGTCATTGTCCATGTGGGGGTAAATGACATGAGACGTACCTCCCTAGACTATATGAAGAGAGACATCATGGAACTCTCAGAATATGTGTCTCAGGCTGGTATGAGCCTAGCATTGAGCAGCATTTTTCTTCTACAAGGATGATGCCACAATATGAACAAAAGATGATTGACTTTAATAATTGGCTTATTTCTTGGTGTCATTCTAAGGGGATGCAATATTTGTCACCATGGAAGGAGATGGTCAACATGCCATGCTGCTTTGCCAGGGGTGGTCTGCACTTCTCCTCTCTAGACTTTCAAATATTAGCTAAAACATTGCCTTCCCCCATATAGCCTAGTTAGGCAATGCCAAACTGAAAGTACTTCCAACATAGCAAATCAAAACCAAGAAAATCCAAAAGTATTACTGCTCAATGCTAGGCGTCTAAACAAAAAACTCCAGTCCTTAGAAGCTCTCTTTACCCTAGAGAATGCTGAGATCTGTCCAGTTACTGAGACATGGTTTAAAGCCAAGGAGAGCACACTAACAGTGCTAGGTTATAATGCCTTCCACACATTTAGGCCAACTACTTCACAAGCAGGGACTAAAGATAGAGGTGTCTCTATTTACATCAAAAATAAATATACTTCAAAGCTGGTCAGACAGGACAATGCACTTGAGCTGCTCCATGTTCAAATCACCATAAACAAAATCCAATATCACTTCCTTGCAAGTTATAGTTCCCCCTCTATGACCTAGGAAACCCATACCATGTATTAAAAATTATTAGAAACACTAACCATCCAACCCAATACCATATTCATGGGTGAATTTAATTACCCCACTATTAACTGGGAATCCTATATGACACCAAACAGGCATGCACAGGGATTCCTAGATTTTGTAAACACAAACTCCCTGGACCAGATAGTCAATACACCAACCAGGGGTGCAACCATACTGGACCTGGACCTCACTAATATGGAAGAGTGCTACACACCCCCTACTGTAATGCCTTCCCTGGTAAGGTCGGACCACAAAATGGTCTCCTTTGAAGTAAAAATAAAACCTGGACCCCCAGCTAAATCTCGAATATACAGGAACTATTCTAAGGCTAACCTCCTGCTACTAAGTGAGAACCTGGTAAAATTTCAAGTCCCCATAAACCCTGAGAACACTGCTGCCTATTCAGAACTGTTCAGAGAAACCCTGTACAAACATGTTAATAGCTGCATAGAGGCAGCTGCACCCACCAGGAAGAAGTACAGAAATCACTCAAAAAACAAGCCACCCTGGTGGAATCACAAAATCAGTCGGCTGTATAACAGGAGGTTGAAAATCATGGCAAAAATTAGGAGGTGCAGCACCCAGCAGGATAAAAGCACTCTCATCAATCCATAGCCAAACTTATCACCTGCCCTCTCTATCAACTTCCCCTCTGCTTCTAATTACTGATGTACATGCTTTTGCCTGTAAGAACTAAGATTTGATATACAGAACTGCTATACTCTTTTCTTAAACTGAGTTGTCATTACTTCCCCTCTATATGGTAAAGTCCTTATGTATTGGAGATATATGAAAGGCTTTAACATTTGGTTTTATTGCCTTTTTTGTAAATAACACCTTTAAACTCTTATGTTACAATTGTGAATCCAAACATTATAATGCATGTTTATATTACCTCATGCATACTGTATTGTTTGTAATTATTTTTATGGTGCATGTAACACTTTGTGGAGCTTTTCTCCCCTGGCATCTGCTGAAAAAGAGTGCAAGCTCGGTCAGATATTCCCAGTCAACAAATGTCAAATAAATAAATAAACAAACAGCTCAGAGGACAAATAAAGTCTACCAAAGTCAAATTTGAGGTACGTTTGCCTCCCAGGCCAAGAACAACCACAAAGCATTATTTAGATATGTCTGCAACCTCAGAGGCAATGCACAATTGTGTGCATTGTAAATGGAGCCACCTATACTGAGCCAGAAGACATAGCAAACCTCCTGGCTGACAAATTCAGCTCCAACTTTAGTCCTCTCTTCCCCGCAACCTTTCCTCAGGAAATATCATCACATATAACTCCTCCTACTATACCAGGGAACGAGTCCTTAAGGCTCTCTATAGGACCAAGAACACTGCATCAATGGGCCCAGACAATATCCCATGGTGCCTTCAAAATAGCATGAAACGTGACCTATCAGGGCCTCTGGAATTATTATTTAACTGTTGCCTCCAAACAGGTTTCATGCTTCATGAATAGAGAAAGACAACAGTCATCCCTCTGCACAAAGGTGGGCCATCTGCAGACCCTGGAAACTACAGACCCATAAGTCTCACTAGTCTTATATGTAAAACCATGGAAAGAATTATCATGGAGATGATCAATAGAGATATAGTAAACTTCCAGACACTGGAACCACCCTATTTTGGGTTTGTCAAGGGCAGATCATGCCTATTCAATCTGGTGGACTTCTTTGAGAAGGTCTCCAAAGCAATGGATGAGGGCAAAATTGTTCACACTGCCTACCTTGACCTGGCCAAGGCATTTGACAGAATACTTAATTTGGGCATTGTTGGCAAACTCATGAGGTTAGGTGCAAACCCGTGTATTACCCAGTGGATAGCCAACTGGCTCACAGACAGGACCCAGGAAGTTAGAATTGGGGAGTCAACCTCTACAAAGAGGTCTGTCTTAAGTGGAGTCCCTCAGGGATCAGTTCTTTGACCACTCCTTTATGTCATAGGTTCATAGGTTCATAGGTGTGTACTAGGCTAATGGCCCTGGAGCCTTTACAAGTCTAGCCCATATGATTACCTGGCATTGTGCAATCAAACATTAGTTCCCAGTGCCTCTTTCAAGTAGAGCCACTGGAGTGATCCCCGGGGTGAATTTTCTATTTCCCATCCACTCATCAAGATTTTTCTTGAAGAGGGCCAGTGAAGTGCTCTGTTTGACATGTATGGGAAGTCTATTCCATAGCATGGGCAGTCTTTGGGTTATGAACCTGTCCCTCCAGCATGTTCTGTTGATTGTGGTAATGAGGTTGAGGTCTCTGGAGCATGTGGTGTGGAAGGATTGGGATTTCTGTAGCTGTAGCATTTCTAACAGAGCTGGGTCAGACATGGCTTTGTAAGTCAAGCAGAGACCGCCTCTAAGTAGGTGATATGAGACAGAGAATAGTTGGGTTTTTTTAAGTCTGTCCATGTAGGACAACTGTTTAAGGCCTAGGATCATCTTTGTGAGGTAATTTTGCAGCCTCTCCAGTTTTGCAGGTATCTAGTGAGGTACATGCCAAATGGCACATTGTACTCGATGACTGGCATAATGAGGGAAAAGTAGAGGGAGACAATGACCTCTTTCTTCCTGGATGCAAAACCCTTAGTAATGAGATATGCTGCATTTACTTCTCAGAAGTCAAGGCTAATGTCAGTGGTTTCTGGCTGACTAAATTTGCAGATGATTACAAATTAGGATCTGTCATTGAATCTCACACTGACACAAATGTCCTCCAGGAGGGGCTGACACAGACAAACAACTGGGGTCAGACACATGGACTAAAACTAAATACCAAGAAATGCATAATAGTATCATTTGGGAAGTCATCCATCCCTGGTAATTATTATATTGACAACACACCCTTTAGAGTTGACCCAGTAGTCAGGGACACACATAGATAGTAATCTAGCCTTTAATCACCATGTGTTTTCAGCAGTGAGAAAATCATTCTATATTCCGCAACTTATAAACAAAGGTATGGCACCTAAGTCCAAGGAAGTCATTGTTCCACTGTATTTAGCATTCATCAGACCTATCATTGAGTACAGTGCCCCCTTTGGTATGTACCTAACCAGGCATATCCAACAATTGGAACATTCACAGAGGTTCCTCACTAAAATAATATAGTGCATAAGTAAAATGTCCTATGCAGACCACCTCAAGGCCGTATCCCTGAATTCTGTCTCCTACAGGCTTTTGAGGGGAGATCTGGGCCTGGCATACAGGGCATTTTCAGACCCCACTCTGATGGACCTCATGCATATCCACAAAACAAACAGCACCAGAATTACCCATTCTAAAGTCTTAAACCTTGCCTGTGATATAAATAGGTCCTGCTGGAGAGATAGTTATGTATCCTAGAGACTACCATGTCTGTAGAGCAGGCTCCCCATCCATGTGAAGCAGAGTTCCTCCCTACCCCAATTCAAGTGCAACTTGGACAGTTGGATGGTAAACCACAAATCCATCCCTGGTTTGGCACCTATGTCTCTAATGGATACAGGTAACCTGTAAATAGTTCATCTTCCAAACCCCTGCTTACACTTATCAAGGGTATCAGAACTTGTCAGAGATTTGGAATGTATGGCTAGGCTTAAAAAGGCCTTTGTGGTTGTTAGCCTAATAAACACTTATGAACCTATGAAATAATATATTCAGTGCTGTGTGTTTGTATGAGTGTGTGTGTGTGTGTGTGTGTGTGTGTGTGTGTGTGTGTGTGTGTGTGTGTGTGTGTGTGTGTGTAGGTGTGTTGCATGTGATACAGTATGTCCTAGAGCCATGGTTAATGACCAAGATTTACACAGTGTGAAAACTGATGTCTAGACACCTCAAGAAGGAGACTGCAATAAAGTCTAGATACATTTAGCAAGGTTTTTGTTGTGAGTGCCATACAAGATAGCATGGCATTGTCTAGACAACTGGAGCATCAGATGGACCTTATGGCTTGGAATTCCATACCTGTAGTATTAGCAACAGAAGGGCATGGTAGAGAGTCAGGCAATTAGCATGCAGCACCAGCAGTATCAAAACCAGGAGGTGTGGCAATACATTGCAGCATGGGCAAAGAGGTAGTATCTGGTCCAAAACTATAGGCCATGTCACTGACAGCACATAGCAAAAGGATGCACGATGCACATATCATTATAACAAGGTTATGCAGGACAATACATGAGTTGGCCATACTGTACATCAGAGATCACCATGAGCAAAAAGTTTACGGAGTGATTGAGGCAGAGTCATCATCACCTATACAGGTGGGGGGGTGACACAGTGACAGGTAAATGGAACACTGTAATGTACTGTAGTGCCACTGGAGGTGAACACTCTGGTCATGTACTCTGGAAAATTGTATGGAGTCAGTTATTACACCATCCAGGGGTGGGGTGGAACTGCTATAGCATGACCACTGGCAGTGTAGAACAGTGCGTGTACTGTGACTTTAAGAAGCATTTCAAACTGAGGGCACATGCGTATAAATATATACCACATGCAGGCAGCAGTGCCATTTTGAGTGAACAGCCAGAGTGTTAACATATATGAGTGCAGTAGTCAGTCTGTTTATAAGTTTATTTAAGTTTAAGTTACTAAGCCTCAATCCTGATGTATTCATATATAATAAAGCTGCTTGAACCGAGCCCACAACTGCTTGTCTGTTTTATCCTGACCGGACAAGCGATATGGTACCAGAAGCAGAATGTCTGAATGATATAGTGTTAGACCTAGCATATCTGAATGACATGGTACCAGTAGTGGTGTATCTGAATGACATGGTGTTAGAAGTCTCATTCCAACCTGCTCAAATGATTGAAAAGGGTCAGAAATAAATTTCAGGTAATAAAAAAATTGCATAAATTATTTATTTTGTAAAGAAAACAATACATGCATTCGAAAAGCACAAAACATATTATTAATCAAACAAAAAGTGCAAAATCCATTATTGATTAAAATAAAACATTCAAAACCACGATATCTGATAAATATAGTCAAAATACTTATAAAAACATTCAGAACTACTTACTCCTGATTTGCATAATGAGCATGTTAAAAGTAAAACGAGCACAAGAGAAGTATAATGAGCATGATTAAAGTCAAATGAGCATAATGAGTACAATAAAAGGGTAAAATAAGCATGGAAAAGCAAAGCGACTGCATTTTTTAGTAAATGACCAAGTTTTTTTATATGAGCTACTATTCCGCATTGTCTAAAGCTATTCATAGTATAACTAGAGTTGTTTGAAGTATCTCAGAGTGTGCAAAGTATTTGCAGTGTGTGCTTTATTATAGTGCAATTACTTTGAAGTATCTCAGAGTGTGCAAAGTATTTGCAGTGTGTGCTTTATTATAGTGCAATTATGTTGAAGAGTTTACTGTGTGCAAAGTACAGTTATTTTGCAAAGTGCAGCCATTTCAAAGTGTTTCTTACACTGTACAGAGTTATTTCGCAAAGTCCAGTCCTTTTGAGAAGTTTCTTGTGCTGTATACAGTTATTTCGCAAAGTGCAGTAATTTTGAAGTGTTTATTTTGCTGTACAAAGTTATTTTGCAGGTACAGTTATTTCAAAAAGTTTTTTGTGCTGTGTAAAATTCATTCTCAAAGTGCAGTAATTTTGAATTGTTTTTACACTGATAAGGGTGGCTTCGCAAAGTACAGTGATTTCAACGTGCTCTTATAGGTTCATAAGTTCATAGGTTCATACTAGGCTATCTGCCCTGAGGCATTTATAAGCCTAGCCCAAGTGAGTTTGGCTTTCGCCACCCTTCTTTTCGGGTTTACCGAACCCTTACTAAGGTTAGTTTACTGTGCCTCTGTCTAGTAGTGACACTGAAGTTCTTGTGCTACTGAGACTTATTTTACAAAGTGCAGTTATTTTGAAGAGCCTGTTGTGCTGTTGATCATAATTACAAGTTTCTGGCATAATTTTTGAGATATATATCTGTGTATGTTCTTATATAATTCCAATGGTCTTTATTTTTGTGTGTTGGCATGACAGATGCATTTTGCAGACCAGTCCACTTGTGTTTGATTGTAATATTTACAAAGTGGAGAGTATTTGAGCAGGAATACGATATTTTCATACAAGCAGCTTTTTCTGATAAATGCATGTACAAGAGCATTTATTCTGCTTAATCTCTCGGGGGTCAGAAGCCATTGAAAGAGAGCGTTCATTTGTGTACGCACCAGCAGTATATGCAGGAGAAGGAGAAATCAAGGGAGGATCATGAGTGCTTGAAACATAAATTTAGAGAAATGTGTAACCCCCAGACAAATGTAACCCCCAGACAAATGTTACATTGGACAGGCACTTATTTTATACAAGAGACCAAAACCCAGGAGAAACTTTTGCAGCTTACATTACTGACTTGAGAAACAAATCTAAAATATGCAGATCTGGTGATCTGAAAGAAGTCCATCATGTAACCACATGTCCTAGTTGTAGTTTCACAGATGCTATTTTCGCAGATATTTTTGACAAGCTAGGTAAACTTCCAATTGTGTACTCCATGAAATTAGACCCAGCGGTTAGTCCAGTGGTCAGACCATTGAGAAGAGTTCCAATAGCTATGCAGGACAGAGTTAAAAGCTAGTTAAAAAAAATGGTGCAGCAAGGAGTGATTTGTCCAGTTACAGAACCAACTGAATGGGTGTCTTCCATGGCAGTCACTCATAAGAAAAGTTCAGATGAAATCAGAATATGTATTGACCCAAGAGACTTAACCAAAGCATTAAAGACACTCCACCATCCTATGCGTACAGTCGAGGAAGTTGCTACCTGTATGCCAAATGCCACTGTTTTTCTGTCTTAGATGCAAAGAGTTCATTTTGGCAAGTAATGCTTGATCGCAAATCTTCACTACTGACTACATTCAGCATGCCGTTTGGTAGATACAGATTTCTCAGAATGCCTTTTTGAATAAATTCTGCCAGTGAAGTCTTTCAGCATGCAATGGAGCAAATTTTTTCAGGCTATCCATGTGCTATAATAGTGGATGATTTACTAGCTGGAGGCAATGGTGAAGCAGAGAATGACAGAAACCTTAGGAAAGTTCTGGAAAAGCATGTGAAGTGAATATAAAGCTTAATCCTCTGAAATATAAATTCAGGTTACCAGGAGTTACTTATGTTGGTCATTTATTTACAAGTTCAGGCTTATGACCAGATCCGTCCAAACAAACAGCCATTCTTGAGATGCCAGCTCCAGACAATGTCCAAGCCTTACAGCATTTTCTTAGTATGGTTAACTAGTTGGACAAGTTTATACCAGACTTTAGTGAATAATCAGCATCCCTAAAGAGAGTTGACACATAAAAATATTACCTGGTCATGGTTGGAACAACACCAGAGAGCATTTGATGACCTGAAACAGAAAATTGCTAGTCCACCTACGTTAAGATGCTATGATGTCCACAAACCAGTAATTCTTTCCTGTGATGCTTCAAAGTTTGGTCTTAGTGCAATTATTCTTCAAGAGGACAGACCAGTAGCCTATGTGTCAAAAGCTCTTACAGAAAACTGAGATGCAGCCACTGGGGATGCACAAGCCAGTGCATTTCTTTGTGCCGGTCCCAAGCCTGGATAAATGGGGAGGGTTGCATCAGGAAGGGGATCCTGCATAAAATTTTGCCAAATCATACATGCAGACAACAGTACAGAAATACATACCAGATCAGTCAAGGCCCAGGTTAACAACGACAGCCACCAGTACTGTTGGCCAACAGGGTGCTGGCAGAAATTGGGCTACTGTTGGCCGAAGGAGGAGAAGAGGGGGAAGGCATGCACGAAGGCAGGTAAAGGGTAGGACTGTGATAGTGAGGGTCGAACTTTGAATGTTGTCAGTATGACTGGTATAGGGAGAGAGCTAGCTGATATGATGGACCAAAGGAAGGTTGGTATATTGTGTGTGCAAGAGACCAGATGGAAGGGGAGTAAGGCTAGGTGTATCGGAGGTAGTTTCAAATTGTTTTATCATGGTGTGGATGGGAGGAGAAATGGCGTAGGCATTATCCTGAAGGAACAGTATGCTAAGAGTGTTTTGGAGGTGAAAAGAGCGTCAGATAGAGTGATGTTTATGAAGCTGGAAATTGATGGTGTAATGATGAATGTTGTTAGTGCATATGCTCCACAAGTTGGGTGTGTGATGGATGAGAAAGAAAAATTTTGGAGAGAGTTGGATGAAGTGGTGATGACTGTATCCAAGGGTGAGAGACTGGTGATTGGAGCAGATTTCAATGGGCATGTTTGTGAAGGGAACAGAGGGGATGAGGAAGTAATGGGTAGGTACGGTGTTAAGCAAAGGAATGAAGAAGGTCAGATGGTAGTGGATTTTGCGAAAAGGATGGACATGGCTGTGATGAATACATATATTAACAAGAGGGAGGAGCATAGGGTGACGTTCAAGAGTGGAGGAAGATGCACACAGGTGGATTATATCTTATGTAGAAGGGCCAGTCTGAAGGAAATTGGAGGCTGTAAAGTGGTGGCAGGGGAAAGTGTAGTTAGGCAGCATAGGATGGTGGTTTGTAGGATGACATTGGTGATCAAGAAGAGGAGGATGAGTGTGAGGGCAGCACCAAGGATCAAATGGTGGAAATTGAAAAAGGGTAATTGTGAGGTGATGTTCAGGGAAGAGTTAAGACAGGCACTGGGTGGCAGTGAAGAGGTACCGAATAGCTGGGTAACTACAGCAGAGCTAGTAAGAGAGATGGCTAGAAAGGTGCTTGGTGTGACATCTGGAAAGAGGAAGGAGGACAAGGAGACCTGGTGGTGGAATGAAGAAGTACAGGAGAGTATACAGAGAAAGACGGTGAAGAAGAAGTGGGATTGTCAAAGAGATGAAGAAAGTAGACAAGAGTATAAGGAGATGAGGTGCAAGAGAGGTGGCGAATGCTAAGGATAAGGTGTATGAATAGTTGTATAACAGGTTGGACATAAGGAGGGAGAAAAGGACCTGTATCAATTGGCTAGACAGAGGGACCGAGCTAGTAAAGATGTGCAGCAGGTAAGGGTGATAAAGAATAATGAGGGAAACATACTCACAAGTGAGGAGAGTGTGTTGAGCAGATGGAAAGAGTACTTTGAGGGGTTGATGAATGAAGAGAATGAGAGGGAGAGAAGGTTGGATGATGTGCGGATAGTGAATCATGAAGTGCAGTGGATTAGCAAGGAGGAAGTAAGGATAGCTATGAAGAGGATGAAAAATGGAAAGGCTGTTGGTCCAGATGACATACCTGTGGAAGCATGGAGGTGTTTAGGTGAAATGGCAGTGGAGTTTTTAACTAGATTGTTTAATGAAATCTTGGAAAGTGAGAGGATGCCTGAGGAATGGAGAAAAAGTGTTTTGGTACCAATTTTTAAGAATAAGGGTGATGTGCAGAGCTGTAGTAACTACATGCCAGAAAAGAGCACTACACATGCAATGTTTGCTCTGAGAGTGTTGATGGAGAAGTACAGAGATGGTCAGAAGGAGCTGCATTGTGTCTTTGTGAATTTAAAGAAAGCATATGGCAGGGTGCCTAGAGAGGAGTTGTGGCATTGTATGAGGAAGTCGAGAGTGTCAGAGAAGTATGTAAAAGTGGTACAGGATATGTATGAGGGTAGTGTGACAGCAGTGAGGTCTGCGGTGGGGTGACGGATGCGTTTAAGGTGGAGGTGGGATTACATCAAGGATCAGCTCTGAGCCCTTTCTTATTTGCAATGGTGATGGACAGGTTGACAGACAAGATCAGACAGGATTCCCCATGGACTATGATGTTTGCAGATGACATTGTGATCTGTAGTGAAAGTAGGGAACAGGTGGAGGAGACCCTGGAGAGGTGGAGATATGCTCTAGAGAGAAGAGGAATGAAGGTCAGCAGGGCTAAGACAGAATATATGTGTGTGAATGAGAGGGAGGATAGAGGAATGGTGAGGATGCAGGGAGTAGAGGTGGCAAAGGTGGATGAGTTGAAGTACTTGGGATCAACAGTTCAGAGTAATGGTGAGTGTGGAAGAGAGGTGAAGAAGAGAGTACAGGCAGGATGGAGTGGGTGGAGAAGAGTGTCAGGAGTGATTTGTGACAGAAGAGTACCAGTAAGAGTGAAAGGGAAGGTCTACAAGAGGGTAGTGAGACCAGCTATGTTATATGGGCTGGAGACAGTGGCATTGACAAAAAGGCAGGAGTCAGAGCTTGACATGGCAGAGTTGAAGATGTTAAGATTTGCACTGGGTGCGACGAGGATGGACAGGATTAGGAATAAGTATATTAGAGGGTCAGTCCAGGTGGGAAAGTTTGGAGACAAAGTCAGAGAGGCAAGATTACATTGGTTTGGACATGTGCTGAGGAGGGATGCAGAGTATATTGGGAAAAAGATGCTAAGGATGAAGCTGCCAGGTAACAGGAAAAGAGGGATGCCTAAGATAAGGTTTATGGATGTGGTGAGAGAGGACATGCAGGTGGTTGGTGTGACAGAGCAAGATGCAGAAGACAGGAAGAAATGGAAACAGTTGATCTGCTGTGGCGACCCCTAACGGGAGCAGCCGAAAGAAGAAGAAGAAGAAGTACGCTCAGATTGAGAAGGAACTTTTGGCAATTGTGTTCATATATTCAAAGTCACATGATTATATTTATGGCCAAGCTATCCAGATTGAGATTGATCATCAACCTCTATTCACTATTTTAAAGAAGAATATGCATACAGCTCCAGCAAGATTACAAAGAGTGATGCTCAGATTCCAAAAGTACAACTTCAAAATGGACTGTACAAAAGGCAAACTTCTTTATCTGGCTGATACCCAACAATATCCCTGGCTGTGTTCTACTTGAACCACAAAGTGAACTGGCACCACACCTGTGTGCTCTGTTCAATCACAGCCTCACCTCAGGCTTTGTCCCTACAGAATGGTGCACTGTCACATTCATCCCTCTCCACAAAGGGGGTGTGACTATAGACCCTGAGAATTATCGCCCCATTAGCCTGACAAGTCTGATATGTAAGGCTATGGAGCGCATCATCATGGACCTAATTAACAAGGATATAGGGAATCTCCAAACTCTGCATCCCACGCAATTTGGTTTTGTGAAGGGTACAGCATGCCTGCTCAACCTGGTTGACTTCTTTGAGTCAGTCACCAGAGCTGTGGATAAGGGCAAGGCAGTTCATACATCCTACCTCGATCTGGCCAAGGCCTTTGATACCATTACCCACTCAGGAATTATTAATAAATTCACCAAACTAGGCATCAACCCCTATATCACTAGGTCACTAGGTGGGTTGCAAATTGGCAGACAGCTAGAACCCACAGTGTGACAGTAGCAGACTCCAAGTCAGACTGCCGACCAGTCACGAGTAGAGTCCCACAGGGATCGGTCCTGGGCCCTCTCCTGTTTGGCATCTACTTCTCAGAAGTCCAAGCCAACATGGAGGGACTCTGGCTGACTAAGGTCATTGATGATTGCAAGCTGGGAGCCAGTATTAATTCCCCAAGTGATGTAGACATCCCACAGAAAGGTCTCACTGAGACCAACAACTGGTGTCAAAACCATGGCCTTAAGCTTAATGCCAAAAAATGCATTGTCATTCCCTTTGGGAAAAACTCAGTTCCCACTAATTACCACATTGATGGTAGCCCACTGAGCACTGAAGGTGTTATAAGAGATCTGGGGACACAAGTTGACAGCAACCTCTCCTTTGACCCCCACATTGCCACTGTGGTCAGAAAGTCCTTCTATGTGGCACATCTCATTATCAAGGGTTTTGCATCCTGGAAGAAAGAAGTCATCATCTCTCTCTACTCTTCCCTCATTAGACCAATCATCGAGTATGATGCCCCATTTGGCTCACTAAACACCTGCAACAGCTGGAAAGGCCACAAAAGTTCCTCACAAAGAGGATCCTAGGCCTTAAACACATGCCCTACATGGACAGACTCAAAAAACTCCAGCTTTTCTCTGTCTTATATCATCTATTAAGAGGCGATCTCTGCTTGACTTACAAAGCCATGTCTGAGCCAGCCCTGTTAGAAATGTTACACCTAAAGAAATCCCAATCTCTCCACACCACATGCTCGAGGGACCTCATCCTCATTACCAAAATCAAAAGAACATGCTGGAGGGACAGGTTCATAACCCAGAGACTGCCCATGCTTTGGAACAGACTTCCCAAACATGTCAAGCAGAGCACCGCACTGGCCCTTTTCAAGAGAAATCTTTATGAGTGGATGGAAAATAGAAAGTTCACTCCGGGGATCACTCCAATGTCTCTACTTGATAGTGACAGAGTGGCATGATGCCAGGGTACATCTATGGGCTAGGCTGGTAAAGGCTCCATGGCAGTTTGCCTAGTACACACCTATGAACCTATGATACCTTATCCAGATTCCTCAGAATACTACAAAAAAAACTTGATGCACAGAATTTTGACTGATGTCATGGAAGTGCATAATTTTCTACCACAAGATATGATGAGCTAAGAGATCATACAAAGACTGATCCAATTTTGCAAAAGCTCAACCACTTCATAAATGCTAGATGGCCATCAAAGCAATCTTGTGTACAAACAGAAGTGCAACCTTATTTCCCTTACAGCGATGAGAAGTTGATGGAAGATGGTATCATTTTCAAAGGTCCTAAAGTTGGCATTCCTCCTTCCTTACAACAAGAGTACATACAGAATTTGCATTGTGGCCATTCAGGTTCCAAAGCTACCAAAATAAGGGCGAGAGGACTAGTGCTTTGACCTTCTCTGTCAAAAGATTTTGATAAAGTACTTTCATTTTGTTAAATATGCAATAGTACTAAACAAATTTGCAAAATGAGTCACTTCAGCTAAGCCAGTTTCCTGAACTACCTTGGTCAACAGTAGCCACTCACATATTCGAGTGGAATAGTCAACATTACTTAGTGTTGGTAGACTCTTATTTGAATTGGTCTGAGATTGATCTGCTACCTAACCTAATGTCCAGTACTGTCATTACTAAATTGAAACATCATTTCTAAGTCCATGGTAATCCACACAAAGTTATTTCTGACAATGTTGCCCAGTTTACCAGTCAGCTATTTCAGATATTTGCAAAAGAGTGGGACTTTATCCAGGTTACCAGTAGTCCTGAGTACCCACAGTCAAACGGCCTACCTGAGCATGCAGTACAAAGTGCAAAGCAATTACTAGAGAGGTCAAAGCGTGACAATACTGATGTTTTCTTGAATTTGCTTAATCTCAGGAATATACCCCCAGACAATTTACTTGGCTCACCTGCTCAAAGACTTCTGTCTTGCAAACCAGAGCAACCTTGCCTATCAGTTCCAGTTTGTTGGTGCCTAATGCTAAAAACACCAGAGCAATCAAAGCCCAGCTGTTCGAAAAGCCTTCGTTTCAGAAGTACAACTATAAAAAAATCAGCAAATTTCTTCATCCATTGAAAGAAGGAGAGATAGTGGGGATGCAAACATCAAAAGGTTTTGATCAAATTGGTCAAGTGAGAGGTGTATGTGCCGAGCTGAGATCTTACTTAGTAGAATCTGTGGGTATAGATTACAGAAGAAATCGCAGGCATCTTCTTCCAGTGTCTGAATCAATATTGCAGATCTCAGAGCAATCCAGACGATGTTCCTGTTGAAGGACATGTCTCAGTACATATTCCCATTCCTGATGATGTCCCAGATGTCCCTGAAGTTGAACATTCACTAAAGACAGTCCCTGTTGCTAAACCCAGTCCTAGTTTTATGTCACATGATCAGTCATATTTCCAGACCTAGTGTAAAATAAACAGCAACCTAGACATGATTGTTTCATTTGTAATTAGTTCTGTGTAACTGCATGTCAAAGGATTATTTCTGTACAATTGCATGCCAGTGATTGTTGTCATTATTACTATGTATGACTTATTTCTTAAAGAAGAAGGATGTAGAACACAGCATGTGCTGTCACTTTAAGAAGCATTTCAAAGTGAGGGCACGTGCGTATAGAGGGGGGGTCTATATTACAATCACGAAAAGTCAGTTCAGCAAATAGCATTTTACATTGAAAATGCCATTAAACAAACTGTTATAGTGAGATCGCAGTACAGTGAAGATAGGAAAGCTTGCCCTTACCTCACTGTAGTGCGATCTTGGAGTTGGTATATATAATTAGTGGAGGGGCGCACCCCCCCACAAGAGTTAGTTTGACGAATGGCATTTTCGCTGTAAAAGCCGTTCACTGAACTGACTTTTTGTGGTTGTAATATAGACCCCACAGAGAGCACGTGCAGGCAGCAGTGCCATTTTCAGTGAACAGCCAGAGTGTTCATGTATTTATTCATTTATTTACTGCATTTGTTTACCGGGAAAGTCCACTGGACCTAAAAGAGCCCATTTTTAGTGAAGGCCCGAGGAGAAAAGCTCCACATATAATTACATACAAATAAATGTTAACACAAAAAGTACAGTGTTTATAAGAGTGTAGCAGCACATAAAATAAAGAATAACTACACAGAATAATGTAATAACATTGAATCATTTCATAAAACAGAGGAGAATTATTTGCTACTCAGGTGCTTATGAGAATGAAAAGTATAAATATGTAAGTTAGATTATTAGCAGAGAGAAGAATTTAGTGTAGAGTAAAGGGTAGGCTAAGATGTGGATAGCAGAGGCTAAAGTGGGAGCAGAAGGATTTGGTTTGAAAGAGGGAAAGGGAGGATAGGCTAGTTATAGAGTGTGACAGGGTAAGAAATCTAAGAGAAGGTTAGGTTTTGGGATTGTCAGTAGGGGTGCAGGTCCATATCCAGTGTGAGGAGAGATGCAGTTTAAGGGATGTTTTAAAGTTAGTGGGATTGCTGATAGCCCTGAGAGAGGCAGGGAGATTATTCCATAGCTTGAAGACAGCAAAAGAATGCAGCATTTAGCTGGCTGAGAGCTTTGGAATATCAATGGTCAATAGCATTTTGTTTTCTGACTTTAAGAGTCATTTAGGATGGTATGTGCTCAAAATGTAGGAGAGGGCTGGGCAGGCTGCTGGGCCGTAGATAAGTTATGGGCACTAGTTAGTTGTGAATAAGTGAGGTGATGAGGGAACCCATGCCAATTTAGTTGGTGTAGTGAGGAACAGTGGTGGGTGGAGTATTTAGCATTTGTAGCAAATCTGGCAATTTTATTATAGCATGAGTTGAGTTTTAGTTTTAGAGAGGACTGAATGTTGGTAAGGATGAGGGCGCCATATTGGAGAATTGGAAGCAGGAATGATAAGGCAAGAGTCATTTTTGCAGACTTGCAGAGAAAGTAGTTGTGCCTGTAAAGGGCTCCCAGTTTTTGAGGTTTTTTTAAAATGTTATTGTAGATATAAAGGTCAAAGGTTAAGTTATCAATGATGACACCGAGCAATGCAATTTGGTACTAGGAACAACATCAATAGTAGTACTGTTTTGTGATTGGACAGAGAATTCTGGCTTGTCAATTTGGCTGGATTTTTGGGGGGTAAATATTAAGAGTTTAGTTTTATTGGGATTAAGTGCGAGGCGGTTTTGTGACATCCAGGATTCAGTTGAGGTAAATGCTTTTTGGGTAAGTTGTTGTAATACAGAGGCAGATTTAGAAGCGGAGATTATAGTAGAGCCATCTGCATATTGGATAACAGTACTATGGGTGAGAGAAGTGTGGCAGCCATTGATGAATATACCGAATAGAAGGAGACCTAATATAGAGCCCTGGGGCACCCCAATATTAGGACTGATAAAGGAGGAGGAGGAATGTTGCTAAATAGTAGATTTGTTGCCTATGACTGAGATAATTGTGGAACCAATGAAGGGTGGGAGGAGAGATGCCAAGGTTGGAGAGTTTAGTAAGTAGAAGGGAGCAGTAAATTGTGTTGAATGCTTTTGCTAGATCAAGAAACAGTGCAGAGACTATGGATCCATCATGCCAAGCTCTATTTACTGTGTGCAGGAAAGACATGAGGGCAATATAGGTGCTGTATCCTGGCCTAAAGCCATGTCGAGTGGAGAAAAGGAGTTGATGTTTAATTAGATGATTAAGGAGCTGGGTGTGAATGCACATCTCAAGTATTTTTGAGATGGGGGAAAGAATGGTAATATGTTGGAAGCTTGAGATGTCAGTGTTATATCCTACTTTATGAAGTGGGAGAACATAAGCTTTTTTCCATATTTCAGGAATAACTGATTCCTGAATGGACCTATTGATAAGAATGCTGATGGGGTATGATATGGAGGAGGCTAATAGTTGTAAGTATTCTGCAGGTAGGTCATCTGGAGCATTGGTGCATGGTTTTAGATTATGAAGAAGCTTTTGAATAGTAGAGATAGGTATGGGAGAGAGAGTGTGAAAGAGGGTATTGTGGTAGATGGTATGTGTACTAGTGTAGGGTTTAATGAGTCTGTGGTGATGGGTGGGAAAGTGGTAATAAGTTTAGCAATGGTGTAAATGAAATAAGAGTTAAAGATTGAGGCTAATTCAGAGGGAGTATTTTCGGGGTTTGGGTAAGGATTATGGTTAGTTCCAGGTTGGAATAGGGAGTTGATCACTCCCCAGAATTTATTGAGGTTGTGTACATGTTGGTTTTGGAGGGTTTGGAAGTATTATTTTTTTTTTGAGTACTAATTGTTTGGCCTGGTATCGAAGTTGTTTATACTGAGTGGGATTGGAAGGGGTTTTGTTAACATGTAAGAGTGTAGTAGTCAGTCTTTTTATAAGTTTATTTAAGTTTAAGTTACTAAGCCACAATCCTGATGTGTTTGTATACAATAAAGCTGTTTGAACCAAACTCACAACTGTTTGTTTTATTCTGTCCGGATGAGTGACAGACAGCACCCACTGTGACGGTTTGTGGTAGGGAACTATGTGGTAAGTGTCAGGGAAGGGATACAAATATGGGTCTGTGAGTGTATACCCTTACAGTGCATATATCACATGTTGATCTTGATGATTGACATTGATTACAGCTTAGTGCCTATGACTAGCATAAAGGGCTGTGATCCCTTGGGTGACAGTTGATAGTGATGCTGCCTCAACAATGATCTGTGTAGACTGACTTAGGATGAATTGTGGCTGAGCTCTTCCAGTACGAACCTTTCCATTTCTATGGACATCATTAACCTAATGCTTTCCTTACTGACACATGGATGTTGATGCCAGCAAGTACCCACACCTAGCCCACCCCCAGGTATGATGAGCCACACCTCTGACCAAGGAATGATGCAACTGCTCAACCTCACTAATTCACTTCAGTGTTGGTGGTCAGCCCCTTATGGTGGGCCCATCTGTTGCAATTCCCTGTGCCTTTTCCTTTGCACAGAGTTTATTATCAATAACCCTTCATCGTACCTGTTGTCAAGACCTATTATAACTAACCACACTTTCACATCTTCCACCAGTCCATCCCAAATCTGATCTTGGTATTGCTTGCCTATGGCATATCTGCCTAGCGAGTGTAGGCCATGTGTATGGAGAGTCTGGGAAACAGTTCATTCACCTGGCTAATGAATCAGTGCATGATGGACTGTGAGATGCACAGAACTATGGCCTCAGCTTCAATTTTATGTCCTTAGTTATTAACTTTAATTAGTATACCCACAACTGCCCTACCATTTAGGTACTACAGCTATGTGTTTTCAGCTGCAGTTACTGCTGTGTACAGGCTTCCCCATTTATATATTTCAACTTTGAGCTATCAACTGCACTTAATGCTGTGCACAGGCTCTCCCCATTTCCATACTGTAGCCATGCCTCAGTGTATGTCTCAAGAACCCTTTTAATACTTTGTGGCATGCCCATCCCATGGTTTCATATGTTCTTCATTTGAACCCACCAAGGCCATAGGCAAATAGTATAGTGCTAAGCCAATGTAACAGGCTCACATTTACACATACATCATGCCATTTGCCTTATTGTCAGTGATATCCACCACACTAGTTTGCTTTTATTGCTGAGATACCTTACAACTCAAGAGCAATTCCTTAACTGTGGGAACTCAACATCTAAGGGGGCTTGTTAGGAAATTACAATATTTTCAGGTTGTACAATGGTTAGCACTACTGCAAAAAATAGTGCCACCATTTTATACTAACCTAAAAAGAGCCAGGTAGTACATTGGTTGTGCCTGTGAGCAGTACTCTCTGAATCACTCTATCTATTTATGTTAGCAGTAACAATATACATCACCATGAGCATGAAACATGTGATGTGCATGTTCATGCATATGGCATGCATATGCTCACAGTGCCATGTTGCAATGCTAACCTATTTCTTAGCACTGTGGTACAGTGCTATGTTGAATGACACATGATTCACAAACATGCAAAACTACACAGGAGTACCATGCCTTAGCTATTTCTCGCAGTTGGTAATGCAGGGTTCCAGGCTTCCAACTTGGTGTATCAGAGAAAGCAGGATTTTCTTGTTGTTTATGCAAAATTTTAGAGTGCCTGTGGGTCACTATAGTGGCCCATTGCATTAAGTGGATGAGTGCCATGAGCTTGCTGGAATGCTGAGTGATGTGGCTGGCATCACCCATTCTGGTTAGCAGTGCTAGCATAGGTACACTTGACCCAAAGCAGTACATCTCAGCCTGCTTCACCAGTGAGAAGCAGACTTTCAGGAGAAGGAGCCGGAAATGCACTCTAAGCATTTTTCTTTTCAGTAGCATTGTTAGGTGTTATATATGTTTACTTAAGAGTACATACTTTACTGATGTTTGGATGACATAGAAGGAGGGAGCTTCTTTCCAGGATGTGGCAATGACATGTGTATAACATATGTGGCAGTCCACTCTATAACTCTATAACTGTTTTTGTGTTTGTAGCATAAATATGATAGAATTTTTCCCATCATATTGTCCATGTGTAGGTCCTTACAACCGGAAGTGATGATGCTGTCACCTACATCTGTCACTGGCAGTGAGTCACAAGTAACCTACATGTCTGCCTTTAGAAGATGGATGATGGCTACGTGTTGGAGGTGTTCTGTAGTGGTCACTAGTGCTTTCTATATTTGCCAATCAAGAGAGGAATGAAAGTTAGTTTGCCTAGTGTGAACCAGAGGAGTATCCCATGGTCTCGTGGAATCAGTTGCAGAGGTTTGTTGCTGCCAAAGTAGACAGGCAGCTGGGTGCCTACATTAGCAATGTGTATCATCTTCTTGCATGACCAGTAGAGACATGAGGCAGCCAAGACCTTCCCATTGGACCATGAAGGAAGAAAGTGGCTCGTAACATCTGTCACTCTGGGAAGTGTTGCCTGGGTTTATTACCTCTAGGTCAGTCTAGCATTCAACAATTCAGGACTCCACACTATCCCTGTCCTGAAGTTTTTGTTTACTGGATTTCATTTTCCATTACCTGTCTGTTGTACAACCATCCATGACACTATTTCTGCATGCTCTATATGTAAGTCTCCAGCCACTGTCTTTCCCACCTTTTGTATGGATAGCCCACCTGTCTGCTTTTCTGTGTTCATTTTATAACTGTATGACCTTGCTATCTGCCATTCTCCCACTATTCCTTCCACAGCTGTTCCTCACTATTTTTGCCACCTGCCTTTCTTTTGTACCACTTACAGAAGGAGCCCTTTCCCTACAAAAAAAAAAAACACCCTTTCTTACCTACACCTTCTAGATCTTGTGGTTTTACTTCTGTGTTTCTCCCTGCCTGCTGTTCTTCCATTTCCCACTCTCCTGTCTTCCCCGTGTCCTCCTTATTTATGCGATGAACAGAGTCATTGATTTTCAATGCATACTTCCAATGATGAGCTTGCTGGCTGCTGTGTTACACTTCATGTGCCAGATGAGTGTAGCCCACAGCTATGCAGAATACATTGGATAGGTCAGACACATTATTCAGTCAAACTTCCCTGCTTTGTCTATGATGCCTGTCACTTTGGCCATGAGTGCTGTGGTAACACTTGTACTGCAGTACAGCAGTCTAGTGCTATTTATCCCATTGTAACTATGGCTGTCTTTACTTAATGCAGTCCTGTACTCGAAGTACCACCAGTTCCATTGGAAGAAATGAGTTAATGACTCCAATCCTCAATGATTTGTCTGAAAAAAAGACATTTTATTAGGGACATATAAAAAAGTATGAGGCAGAAGTCTGGACATTCTGCAGAAATCTTGTGAGTTGAGAGGTAACTTGATTTTTTTCCTTTTCTGGGGCAACTGCATAGAAAACCCTAGTGTGTATGTGTGTGTGTGTGTGTGTGTGTGTGTGTGTGTGTGTGTGTGTGTGTGTGTGTGTGTGTGTGTGTGTGTGTCTGTATACACACACACACATATATATATATGTGTGTGTGTGTGTGTGTGTGTGTGTGTGTGTGTGTGTGTGTGTGTGTGTGCGTGTGGAATTACTAACATTGGTCATCAAATCAACAACATACATGACAAGAATGTCGACCACAAAAGGTCACCATTGCAGGTGTCAATAAGGAACTGTGCCATGTGGAAGGAAAATCTTTGCCGCATGCATAAAACATAAGATCTTTTTTGCAGTGGGGCAAGCACCCCTGCACCCCTCATACCCTCTGTTAATTATATATGCTGTCTCTACAGTAGTAAGGGAATCATTCTATGTTGTGCAACTTATAAACACAGGTATGGCAGCTAGGCCCAAGGAAGTCATATCATTGAGTACAATGCCCTATTTGATATGTACCTAACCAGGCATCCCCAGCAATTGGAATGTCCATAAAGGTTCCTCACTAAAAGAATACAGGGCTATTAGGAGTTACAATTGACAATCGCCTTAACTATGATGACCATATTAACTCCACCATAAAGTCTGTTAACAGAAAACTTGGTTCACTCTATAGAATTAAACCATTCCTTACCCCCTTAGCCAGGAAGACTATTGCCCAGACCCACCTCATCTCTACCCTCTTTTATGCCTCTGCCATATATACTAACTTATCTAAACACAACCTCTCAAAACTTTCTACATGTTATAATAGCATTGCTAGATTTATCACATGCTCTCCCTTTAAAACTCACCACTGCCTTAACCTTAGACAACTTGGATGGCTAGAAATACAGAACCTTATACTCAGTAAACAACTACTTATTACCCATAAAATCCTGAACTATCCCAATAATACCCCTATCCTCACAGATCTGACTTCACCATACAAAAATCTGTCTACACTACGTTCTGCCAATAAACATCTGGTATCCCTAGTTAAATCTAACAACAAAGCAGGTGACTCTCTTTTCTCTAATACTATAGGAAAAAAATGGAATCTGCTCCCTTCTGAACTATCTACCCTAGCTTCTACTACTCTATTCAAAAAACATATCAAAGAACATCTTAAAACCCAGTGGCTCTGTCCTTGTTCTAACCCAGACTGAAATTCCATGCCCCTCCTGCTCATATCCCATTCCCACACACTAACCTAAGCATTCAAACCAACTCTTTTTCTCTTTATACCTGCTTTGTTTTTGTGATCTAATAATTGTTCTTTACTTTTCCCCTAGCAAACCTTTATATATTGTCTATAATCCATAATTTGTATTATTATATTTATTCATATAAACAATGCTACCTCTGTACTGTAATTTTAATATACATGTCCTTTTTATAAATTGTTAACGTTTTAACTGTTTATGCTGGAGCTTTTCTCCCCGGGCCTCTACTGAAAATGGACATATATCCAGTTAGACTAGCCCGGTCAACAAATGTAAAATAAAATAAATAAATAAAATAAATAAAATAAAAAATAAATAATGTCCTGTGCAGACCATTTCAAGGCCCTATCCCTGTATTTTGTCTCTCACAGGCTGCTGAGGGAAGATCTATGCCTGGCATACAGGGCATTGTCAGACCCCACTCTGATGGACCGCCTGCAAATCCACAAAGAAACAGTACCAGAATTACCCATTCTAAAGACTTAAACCTTGCTTGTGATATAAATAGGATCTGCTCAAGAGACAGATATGTATCCCAGAGACTACCCCATCTCTGGTACAGGCCCCCCCATCCATGTGAAGCAGTGATCCTCCATAATCCCAATTCAAGTGTAGTTTGGACAACTGGATGGTTGGACGGGAAACAGTAAATCCATCCCTGGTTTGGTACCTATGCCTCTAATAGACACAGGCAGCCTGTAAATGGCTCATTTCCCAAGCCCCTGCTTACACTTATTAAGGGTACCATGACTTGTTAGAGATTTGCGATACATGGCTAGGCTTAAAATGGCTCTTGTGGTCATTAGCCTAATAAACACCTATGAACTCCAACATCACACTATCTCTAGGGAAAGGGAATATTCCCCTACACAGGCATTGTCAATCTAGGCTACCTGTCAGCCATCAGCATATTTTGTCCAAATGTGGTTGGTTAAGCAGATGTCGATCACCTAGCATTTCAACCAAATGTCTATATGTACACACACACACACACACACACACACACACACACACACACACACATATATATATATATATATATATATATATATATATATATATATATACTGTAGCTATACACACACACACACATATATATATATATATATATATATATATATATATATATATATATATATATATATATATATATATATATATATATATATATATATATATATATATGCAAATACAGACAGATACTTTTTCAGTCAAAGGAACACAGAAATCTTTGAATTCAAAATGTGGACTGCGACTTTTATTAAACTAAACATTCCTGTTTCAAGTATTTCTTTGTTCTAGCTGCATTCCTCTTGCCAAGACTTTTCTGTTTCTTTAAGTGAAATCCATATTTGTATTATATTTCTCTTTTGACAATCTTTGTAGCCACAGGACACAATGTTATTCTTACTTTGATGACTTAAATTGATAATTAAGGATATTTTGGCAAGTTAAATCTTGGTGGTCATGAATCATTAAGCTGTTTATCTATAGTACTAGTGCAATGTACCAACTGTAGTCTGTCACCTAGCAAACCTCAGTGTAGCCAGAGCACCTTCTCTTGCCGAGGGGGCATATGTGTAATACAGGAGTGGAGTATGGTACCTTTAAGACAAGGCTCTTTCCTTTCCTTTGCCTATTTTTCAGGTATGTATCTGTTAAGAACATGTGTTTGCTGTGATGTTTTTTTCTATTGCATCATACGATAAAATGAGCTGTTACCCCGAGTGTAAGCAGAGATCCTAATATGCTGCTACTGTTTGAAATAATGAATATTTACTTTAATTCGTCTTTAGAGTATCTTTAGTCTAGTTCTTTGAAGTGGTACAAACTGGAGATATTGCATCCCGTACTCAGTTAATGTTCTTGTCTACTGTGCACATTTTCATGATAATAAATACTCTTGCTTGTCACAACAGCACAAATCACACCTCTTTGTGTCACTGTTTACATTCATACACACAAACACGCAAATACACAAATACACACACACACACACACACACACACACACACACACACACACACACACATATATGCATATGAATCTATAGGCATGTGTTGCAGGACCAGAGTTTTTCAAAAGTTCATTCTGAAACAGAACTGGATGGAAATAATCTTATAAAGTTAGTACAATTAAATCAAATGCAAAAAGCAACATATTAATCAAAGCAATTGATCACCACCTTGTCAGAATAGGATTTTCAGACAAAGCTGTCCTATTTTACATGCATAAATTCTCTAAGAGGTAAATGCATTGATTGAACGTTAAAATGATGTGTTTAAATTTTTTACAGAAAACACTAGAAACATATACTGAAGTCTACCTTAGTCTCTATAGTTTTTTATAAAGGCTTTGGTTCATGGCAATTTTTCTTAACTTCGTAACACCGTTCCTTTTTTGTTTCACAGTAGCCTCTGATTGCGTTTTCTGGTGTTATGTTCAAGGCACGCTTAAAAGACAATGTTACACTCTATATAGTGTTCATCCATTAATTTCATTACCTTAACCTAAGTTCACCTAACCAAGTAAGTGATCTACATACTTTTCTTTCCCCCCCCCCATTCTCTCTGTCTCCACTACTCAACCCGCATCCAATGTAATATATACATGAATGCATAAATTGATCAATAAATAAATACATGCATATATACATGCATATCAAAATATGGGTCTGCTTCAAAGTATCAAATTACCCCTTCATGGAATCTCACATCATCGAGATGACATCGCCGAAACTTCAAAACAGTGAACACCAGGAACATCGAAAACTATCCCCAGGAAAACAACCACTAACCCAACATAACAAAAAAGAAAGAAGAAACAAATCAAATTCACCACCTCCCATACCCTTATCTAAATATACCAACTCCAAGACCGCACTGCAGTGGGTAGAGGGCAAAGTTCACCATGGTGGTCAGCTGGTTCTTTTCCCATGGAAAGTTTCCATTGTTCCAGGTGTTCAATGTTCTGCAAATTCGGTGATGTTGTCTCGATGTCATGGAATTCGATGAAGTGGTAAGACCCATCAAAATACATACATACCACCCACACATAAATAAATAAATAAATAAATAAGTTAATAAACAGTCCCTATCTCACCGCTAGATACATCTCAAAATTAATTCTCTGACTTGCGTGGCTTTTTTAAGACAAACATATCAGGTCTATGATAATATTAAATTATAATGTATGTAGATGTTTTTCTTATGCTTGAGGCCATACAAATACATCAAGCTCTTCAGTGTAATCTACAAACCAAATTCTCTCACCAGTGTACATGGATCCATGCAAACAGACTTTTAATCAACCAGAGTAAATCTACTAAAATTAGTATCTCCCACCTATACTCCAGTCACCAAAACAGCCATAAACAAAAATGACCAAATTAGAAAATGCTCATCCTCTTCAAAGCCTACCTTCAGCTTGTAACATACAAAAACTACACTATACTGAATTTAAAATCTTGAGGTTTGTTCTACTCACAGACAGTAGGACACATTATTTGGACCTACGTCAGAAGACTCATTAGTTTCCTATTTAAAACAGAGGTAGTTCCTAGGTATCCTGATATTTAAAATTCTTGTTTTACTAGCCCCATCTCTCCGCAATCAATCACTTTAAGATGAGTATCCTCATTTCCAAGAAGTCAAGATGACATTATTAGTCTGGCCAGGCATACATTTAAACAAACTGCTGGTGAAAAAGCGTTCTCTAGAGTATGGCTGTTGCCTGGAACCACTTGCCCTTGGCTATGAAAAGTAATCACACAGAAACATTCAGAAACAGTTTGAAAGAATGCCTATTCCAAGAACCAAAGTACAGTTGTTTTCACGATACTGGCTAAAGAATTGAAAATGTGTTTTTTATGATGGATTAAGTTATTTATTGAATCTTGGCTTTTATGACGTTGAAATTGCCTATTGAATCATACCTCATAGTATATAATGCAAATTTTAGATATTGCTGTCTCCTTGTAGATAGTATAAACAACAAGTAGTTCCTCAACTCATGTGGTTTTGTCCTCTTTCTTACTGTAAGTTACATATGTATGTTTCTTCTTAAGCTCTGTTCTGTATTACTTTGTACCCAGGTTGGGACTAAAAAGAGTGAGTAGACCAGTTCAGCTACCCGGCGGTAAACCAAATGAAGAAAAAAAAATACATAAATAAATAAAATGTCATTCCTTTATTACACCTCTGCAGATTCTTATGAGAACACAGTAAACACAGGACAGCATATACGTATCCAAGACATTTTGAGAGGACATCTGTAGCATAACTGCAGAATCACAAGTGAACTGCAATGTATACTTAAGCAGTAGCATATTAGAAAAACAATATACACAAATAAATACTGCTATTAGAAGTTTAAATATATTATAAATGTATTATAAAACATTATAATAATACAAATTACTAAACTCCCTCAATACAAGAATTTAAAAATTTGCTTTCTGATGTTTGTCACTTGGAAATGCTTACCATTGAATCTAGATCTTCTAAAATTAAGACTACACCTAATTCCAGGAACAAAATATATAATCTATTAGAAAATTAGTTTAATACTCTTATAAATATCCAAAGATTTGTAAATAAATCTGTACATTTATTCTATTCTTATGGTGAACGTTTTTGTAAATAGTTGTTTAGTAATGGTTGAATTTTGTAAATTTTATTTTTATATATATTTAAAATTGTTCAGTTTCTTTGAGGTTTATTGTCTGATCGATATTGTTTCAATAAAATTGTTTTTGAAACAAAAAAATTACTAAACTTTGTGTGTGTGTGTGTGTGTGTGTGTGTGTGTGTGTGTGTGTGTGTGTGTGTGTGTGTGTGTGTGTGTGTCTGCCTACATAAACTGCAAGAAAGCCTAGCCAAGCTACAGTAATTTGCAAATGATACCTTAATAACATACAGTGTTTCACCCACATGGCTACTGAATGCCCATTACCTTTTAATTTTTTTCTTTTCAAGCATTTCTGGGTACATTCAGGCCAATAAAGCCAATTCTCACTAATCATGGGCATGCACAATTCAGCTTTTCTAGTGAACTTATCAGCACAGCATAAGTGGATTGTTTGGCTACAGGTTCATAGGAGTGCACTAGGCTAATGGCCCTGGAGTCTTTACAAGCCTAGCCCAAAAGGTTCCCTGGCAACATGCCGCACAACGTTATTTCCCCATGCCTCTCTCCAGTAGGGCCACTGAAATGATCCCTGGGGTGAATTTTCTATTTCCCATCCACTTGTCAAGATTTTTCTTGAAGAGGGCCAGTGAGGTGCTCTGCTTGATGTGTAAGGGAAGTCTATACCAGAGCATGGGCAGTCTCTGCATTAGGAACCTGTCCCTCCAACAAGTTCTGTTGATTGTGGTAATGAGGTTGAGGTCTCTGGCACGTGTGTTATGGAGGGACTGAGATTTCTTTAGATGTAGCATATCTAGCAGTGCTGGGTCTGACATGACCTTGTAGGTCAAGCAGAGATCACCTCTAAGTAGGTGATATAATACCAAGAAAATTTGGAGTTTTTTTAGTCTTTCCACATAGGGCACGTGTTTAAGGCCTGGGAGCCTCTTAGTGAGGTGTTTTTGTGGTCTTTCTAGTTGTTGCAAATGTCTAGTGAGGTACATGCCGAATGGGGCATTGTACTTAATAAGTGGTCTAATGAGGGACGAGTAGAGAGAGACAATGGCCTCTTTCTTCCTGGAGGCAAAACCCTTTGTAATGCGATGTGCCACATAGAAGGATTTTCTGACCACAGTGGCAATGTGATTATCAAAGGATAGGTTGCTATTCACTTGTGTTCCCAGATCTCTTATGACACCTTCGGTGTTCAATGGACTACCATCGATGTGGTAGTTCATGGGTACTGTGTTCTTCCCAAAGGGAATGATGATGCATTTTTTGGCATTGAGCTTGTGGCCATGGTTCTGACACCAGTCATTGGTTTCCATGAGACCTTTCTGTAGAATGTCAACATCATTTGGGGAGCTAATAATGGCTCCCAGTTTGCAGTCGTCAGCGAACCTGGTCAGCCATAGTCCCTTGGTTTTGGCCTGGACTTCAGAAAAGTAGATGCCAAACAGGAGAGGACTCAAGACCGAACCCTGTGGGACTCCACTCGTGACTGGTCGGTAGTCAGACTTGGAGTCCGTTACTTTCACTGTATGAGTTCTATCAATGAGCCAGTTTGCAACCCACCTTGTGATATAGGGGTTGATGCCTAATTTAGTGAGTTTATCTATGATTCTGAGTGAGGAATTGTATTGAAAGCCTTGGCTAGATCGAGGTAGGCTGTGTGAACTACCTTGCCTTCATCCACAACTCTGGTGACAGACTCGAAGACGTCTACCAAGTTGAGCAGACATGATCTACCCTTAATAAATCTGAACTGCATGGGGTCTAGAGTCCTTGCTTATTAGGTCCATGATGATGTGCTCCATAGCCTTGCATATCAGACTCATCAGGCTAATGGGGCAGTAGTTCCCAGGGTCCATAATTGCACCGCCTCACCATTCAGCTGGGACAAAGCCTGAAATAAGGCACTCAGGTATGGTGCCAGTTCATTTTGCAATTCATGTAGAACACAGCCCGGGATGTAGTTAGGTCCCATGGAAGCTGTATTCTTGGCCTTGGCCAGTGCAATTTTAACCTCTGCAGCTGTAATATTGGGTACTTGTGATTCCTCAGGTATTATGATTGGCCCTTTGGGGGGTGAGAGGTGGGTAAAGTTGGCACTGAATCTGTCAGCCAGTATATTGGCAATGTCTGTTAGCTCAGTATAGGAGTTACCATTGTGTAGTAGCTCTGAACAAATCTGACCATTACCTTGTAGATTTTTGACATAGCTATAGAAGATCTTGTGGTTGCCTTTCGTATCTGTTGCTATTTTGTTTTTGTAGCTAGCTTTGGAGGATTTGATGAGGGATCTCAGCTTTTTGTTAAGGCTGACAAGGGAGTTTTTCCTGTCTTGGGACTTTGCCTTGTTCTGCAACAGTTTCTCCATTCTGTTATAGAGTTTATTTATGGCAGAGGACCACCAGATTGTCTTCCTTTTTTTTGAAGAAGAGCATCTTGGTTCTATTGGGAATGGTCCATTCCATGCACTTGTGTACGTGTTCGTACAGTGCATTGGAGTATGATTCTGCCGTCATGTATTTATTCTCCATTTGCATTGGCAATGTAAAGTTAGCCTCCTTAGATTTTAGAAGTCCAAAATTGGCTTTGGAAAAGTTATTTTATGGTGGTTTCCTTTATGGGGGTGTGGGTGGGATGTGGATATTCTTGGTGACTAGCTTGTGGTCACATCTGACCAGGGAGGAGTTGACAATTGGCTTAGAGCAACGGACACCCATATTAGTAATAACCAGGTCAAGAATGTTGCTACCCCTAGTGGGGGTAAGAATGAGCTGGTCCAAGGCATTGGAATTGGTGAATTCCAAGAAACGTTGAGCATTGATGAATTCCAAGAAATGTTGAGCAAGTGTGTTGTTACTTGAGTAGTTTTCTCAGTTGATGGAGGGGTAGTTAAAGTCACCCAATATGAGGGTGTTGGGATGGACCTTTATGTTTTCCAGGGTGTTTAGGAATGTGGAGTGGGATTCTTGGGACATGGTAGGGGATCTATAGCAGGTAGTAACCCAGATAGCAGTTTTGCCCAGTGTTAGCTATACCTGGATTATCTCTGATTATCTCTGATGAGTTATGTTGGGCCACTAGCCTGGAGGTGTACATATCTTTTATGAATATGGAGACACCACCACCTTTAGGGCTTTGATCCACATTTTGGAGCCGAAAGATATGGTATGAGTTATAGCCTGGTAGTGCAGGAGTGCTTTCAGCTGCCTTGAACCAGGTCTACGTAACTGCACAAATGTTGATCTTCTCCATTTTGAGGAGAGCTTCAAACGAGTGCATTTTGAGATTAAGGCATCTAGCGATGAGTAGCATAACCCTCAGATTACATTTGCTTGTATTTGTTATGGTGGTAATTTGGTCCTCTGGACTTTGCCTAAAAAAGGCACTATAGGGTTGGCAAGGGTCTTGGCCAGTATACAGAATCCCAGGGGTGACAGATGCAGGCCATCTCTGGCAAAGCATCGAGGTCTGTCGATCATGTCATCCCAGGCAGACAGATACTGGATTCCTTTGGAATGACACCAGAAATGTAGCCAATTATTGAAGTCAGTCATTTTTTGTTTGTACTGTGGTATCATTCTTCGTGATGGTAAGATGCTACTAGGATCATGCCCTCCTGGGCTACATGATCCGACAGCTCCTCCATGTCTCTTTTCATGTAGTCCAGGGAGGTGCATCTCAGGTCTTCACACCAACATGGACAATGACAGAGTCATATCTGTACCTGATGTGGAGTACTATACATATCTTCAATTCAAGCCTGATGTCCATAAACATTAAGTTGCCTGTAAAACATTCTAACTAACATCCAAACAAAGGGTAAAACGGTTACACAGGCAAACGTTTCAGTAAAAACTTAAAAAGAAAAGCAAGCTAGAGTTTTTAATACGTAACATACCTCTAACTGTACAGATGTTTGCAGAATGTCCAGATTTTTGCCTCATATTTTTGTTTTTTTTTCTCATAAAATTGTGCTTTTCTGGCAAATCACTGACAGATCATTTTGGGTTGAAGTCAGAAAATAATGACGGATATTTGAGTTTCAGACTTTATACCCTTAAGAAAATTCATGTTGCTACAAAATCTGTTATTTAATCAACTTTCTAAGTTTGTAAGAGCAATATTTAAAAAGTGTCCTTATTTTTGGGCCTTTGTCCCCCCATTATTTATGGCTTTGTCCAGATTTTTTGATCTAAGAAGTTGAGAGGTATGATGTGTAATACCTTAAACTTCCTGCAATGGAGGTCCAGGGCATATATGAAAATGGCCCGTCCCCTTAAAGACATACAGTGTTTCAACAATGTGACTACCGTTTTACAGCTTACCTTAGCCACTTTTGAACCAGCCTGTGAACAGGAGATTAAAAGCATAAACCTGCAGAATTAATTTGTCCTCAGACGAATAAGTGATTCTTAACAAGCTGACATGAGATCACACCAGAAGACTTAGAAGTCTGCCAAACGTAGAGCCCTGCTGGTGTGGACTCTTATCATTTACAATAAAAAAACTGAAAGTATTTTGTCTGATAATTAGTGCTATGAAATAGTCAGCATTTCCAGAATCTACAGATCTTACACTGCCCTGGATTAGAACTTGTTAGAACTTTTATGAAGGGATTAATTAAAAAAATGGCTATTACTTGGATTGTAAGCCTCTCATTTCAGTCATGTGTGGTACATTAAGAAGACATAAGAATGTTGAAAATCCCCTCTTTAGACCAATTGTTTCTTCTTATTATTATTCTAAGGCAGAACTGTTTGATAATAAGTTGAAACCACTTATAAGCCATATTCCTTCAGACATTGAGGAAACGTTTGACTTTGCTAATAAGATATAATATAAGATAAATATAAACACATTATTAATAACTCTAGATGTCCATGTACTCAGTTATCCCCTGGGATGTGGGAATAGCATGGACTGTTTCATTAACACTAAATGTACATGCACTGTACTCAGACAACCGCAGGATGGGAATAGCATGGATTGTTTCATTAACGCTAGATGTACATGCACTGTGCTCAGTCATCCCCAGTATGCGGGAATACCATGTTTTTTATTGCAAGAAGGTCAGAAGGGGATGCAAGTGAATGAAATATATATTGTGGCCTTTATGTTGGATTTGAATTAAGGATTTATTTTAATATTTTAATATTTCATGGAAAACAATCAGACTTCTGGAATGACAATGTCCCCCCTTGTTTTTCCAATTTGGTAATGGTAAAATGGGGAGAAAATTGTGTGTCGGATGCATTTTGCAACATATATCAAGGCTATTTTAGATTTACTGATGATTTATTTAATTTGTGAGAAGGAATAGCATGCACAATTTTAACATTTTTAAATTATTTAAATGACACAACAGAGTTTTTTTATCATTTGCAGCACATTATTACACATAAATAATGCTGCTTCTGGATATTGAATTATTTAATGTAGATTTGGAAAGAAACTATACACTAGGCTGTTCATAAAGGCCTGTAGCACTAATATTTATGTTCACTTTGAAAGTGCACATCCCAAACAAATGAAACTGAACATTGGCAAAAGACTAAGAATGAGGTACTCCAGATTGACATGTGAAAAAAGGTGATTTCAATGAAATAATTAGGGTTTTAAAAACATGTTTGATGACAGGACCTATAGTCTTAATCAAATGGAAACCGTTTTACAGCAAGTAAGAGAAGAAAGATTTGGAGAGCACAAAAATGTTTGCACTGGGATGTAATATCAGTTGGGGGGACAGGACTGACAATGCTAAGGAGCTTGTTGACAGATGTCTTAGTATAGGCATCTATTTTGGTGTGAAAAGTATTACAGTAAGTAGGGCTTTAAGACATAAATGAGGTTTGGCAACAAACCAAGTTGTCCTGGGACATCTTCAAGAGGGGTTAGGTTGATGTATTAATGGGAGTTAAGTGGGTTGGGGAGGTGAAAGGGTTAAACTGAGGGAGGGATGATTGGGAGGAAATGAGATAAGGGTGAGGAGGTGCTTAAGAGATTTAGACGAGTGTAGCTGAGTAAGTAATCACATTTTGATGTGAACTTGCTAAGTGCAGGATCACGTCCGTGATGACCTGGGGTGGGCTGCTGATCAGGTAGGCCTTGGAGTGACAGGAAGGGAGAGGTGAGAAAAGAGGGGTTTTTTTGTTTGTTTTGTTTTTTTTTTCTTTTTGAGCGTGGCCTTGGGTGTGGTGGGGTGGACTCTCCCTGGACTGGCTTTTGGGTGGCTGGTTCCATATGGTGGTATGCACTGTGTAAAAGAAAAAAAAATAATAAGGAGGGGAGGTGAAGTGGGTGCTTGCTCGTTTCACTGCATCCATGTGGGTTTTCTCTTGTTGTTCTGTTTTCGCTCGCATTCTGCGAGCTAGGTATGGTAACACAGATCCTGTTGTTTGAGTGGCTTTCAGGGTCAATCGTTCAGAGTTGTGGGACTGAATGGTTCGGGCATACTCCTGTTTTGTTCTTTTTTTCCTCCATGCTTTCAGTTTGTCGTAATGCTTAGCAGGTCCAGTGCTCTTGTACATTTGCAGCCAGTGTTTTGTTGAGAGAGCGGTTCACCTTCATTGGTTTATTTTGGCACTTGCTGTGGTGGTGGTTTGTAGTGCAGTGTAGCGGAGGGTTGGGTCGGCCATGAGTGGCTTTTCACACACTATGAATTTTCCTGTCGACATGCATGCTGCAGCAATGGTGTTCCTGTGGGAGAGCAGTATTCCCCTTTCCTGTCATAGATTACCATAATTTGGAGCTGTGGACTTTGTTCCATCCATATGGAGGTAATTTCTGTAAAGGCTTGCTTGTGGCTATGAGTTTTGTTCTTCTGTCAAAGTGTTTAAGCCATGCACTGGAGTGCCCACACTGTCATGGTCTGGTACAGTAACCTTGTTTATTTGTGAGATGTATACTAAAATAGCCATTGTGTTTTTGTCCAGGGAGGACTGAATAAGGAAAGGAAGGGTACTGATTCTTCAACACATATTTGATTGGCACAGTTGTTGGTTGTTTAGTCTTGCAGAAATGTTTATGCTTTTTTGAATGTTGTCTGGCTTGCTTTCACAGAGATGGAATGTACTATTCTTGGTTTATTTGACATTTGTTGACTAGGAGGGTCTGACCTGGAGCAAGACAGTTTTTGGTGGGGACCCCTTGGAGAGATGCTCCAAATGCATGTCTTTGTGGTGTGGGAGAGGTCCCACATGCATGCGGGGAGGACATGCGGACTCCATGCAGAATGCACCCCAGCTGAGATTTGAATGGGAGAGCCTCTTGCTTTGATTCCACAACATGGGCCACTGTGGAACTGTGCCATCCGCCAGATTTTTGGAGTGTTTACGGGTTCTGTATGAGCTTAACATTGTATAACAATCTTTTGGCAGAACAAATAGTGTCATAATCAACCTTTTAGAAAGCTATATAGAAACTGAACTGTAAAGAGTTTTCAAGCTCTAGAAATGTGGATGGTGTTTCAGTCGGCTTGTTGGTTTCTTTGATGTACAGGAGTTCGGTGTAGGTTTTCTCCTAAGAAACTGTTGTGGTTTTAGAATTTGACTATTTTAGTTTTGCAGTGAAGTATTTTTACTGCCTTAAAAAAAAGAAGAGAAGAAAGGGCTGTACTGGCTTCCACGGAATGGCCAGACTTTGCTTTGGTGCAGGTTTTGTGTTGAGGTTTCGGCGGTCGATGGGGTGGAGAGATTCGGAGGTGTATTTTCATGGGCTTTGCACTCCTGCGGTGATGGTGTGGTCTGTAGCTAACTGCTAGCATGGCGCATGAGCAGTGTGGGGCTAACAGTCAGTGCCATGTGCTTTCTTCTCCCATAAACACACACACACACACACACACACACACACACACGCACACACAAAAACAAACCACAACGTTACGTTTAGGAGGGATCATGTTCTGCTGCAGGGGCAGGCTGGTAGGTTCTCAGCTGTAGTATAACATCCATGTGAGGGGAATAGGTTTACAGGGTCTGTGGTAGCATGGCTGGGTAGTAGGTAGAGTTTAGGAGATGATGTGAGCCTTAGGTATATGGTCACTGATTTACTTGTGGTATTTGTGTGAGTTGCTGTAAAGAATTGGTGAGGTTGTGGTATATGGCATTTGGTTTATGGCAGTTCTTTAATTGCCCCTGTTTGTTGAAGGAGGCTTGAGTTGTGTGTGGAGTGATAGCTGATGCATTTATTTTATACTGTGTTAGGTTTTTTGTTTCAACCTTGCCATGAGTCCATGGTTCTATTTATTAGAATTGTGGTTTGGTGTAAGGGTTAATGGTTGCTTCACAGATGCATGCTGCAAAGTTTGATTCTGACTGTTCCTTTTGAGAGGGTGGTTTGGTGTATAATTGGGGGAAAATAAACCTCACGAAAGACCTTGAGCTCGTACATGACTATTAAATAGATACTCATACTCCGTAATAGCTGTCATTGAACTGGCATGTTTCATTACAAAAATTAGTTCTGTAAATAAGTCTTGCAACATGTACATTTACAGGGTATTTTTTTTTTCAGCCTTCATACCGTTCAGAGGATTTGTGCTAATGTGGACAATTATTCTCAGGGCTTTATGAGTTTGTGAAGGCAATGTTTCGCATTGTCCCTGTTTTGGGGCCCAAGGTGGGGGTTGCCGCGCTTTCTGGGCATATCTCTCAACTGTACAGATTTTGAAGTTAGAAAATAATGAGATCATTGAGTTTCTTGCTAATGTGCCTAATATTGTAGTCCATTTCCTTTCATAAAATTATAGTTTGCGGGCATACTAGGAACAGATCATTAAAAGTTAAATTTAGGAGTGATGACAGACATTTGAGTTTCAGGCTAAGGAATAATCTGTGCTACTTCGTAAGACCAGTATGTTAAAATATGTGCCAAATGGGGGGAGGGACATTGCCACTTTTACATATACCTTTGGCCACATTTTGGTATGGGATGTATGGGTCTGAGACTCATACTACACAGTGGGCTACTGGCAATTGGCCATGCAGTTTCTTGTGCTTTTGAATGGTGGGGGAGGAATCGGTTGGGATATTTGTGGTGCTGACATGCTCTCATGACTGTTGCAATCCTCAAGCCGGTTGGCATGTTGAATATTGGGGGGAGGGGGGATTACTGTCATAGTTTGGTCTGTTCTCATATAGGTTCATAGGTTCATAGGTAGATACTAGACTATCTGCCCGAGGGCATTTATAAGCCTAGCCAGTGTGTGTCCGCTGCCCCATTGATTAATTAATTGTGCCTCTGTCAAGCAGAGCCAATGAAGTGATCTCAGGGGTGTATTTTCTGTTACCCATTCACTAGTCAAGGCTTCTCTTGAAGAGTGTTAGTGAGGGGCTCTGCCTAATGTAGTTAGGAATTTTGTTCCAAAGCATGGGGAGTCTCTGTGACAGGAATCTATCCCTCCAGCATGTTCTATTTATTGTTGTGGTGAGGTTTAGCTCACTAGAGCGCGTGGCTTGCAGTGACTTGGATTTCTTTAGGTGGAGCATGTCTATCAATTCTGAGTTGGACATGGCTTTGTAAGTCAGGCAGAGATCACCTTTCAGTAAGCGATATGCCACTGAGTACAGCCGGAGTTTTGTTTCAGTCGGGCTGCATAGAACATTTTTTTGAGGCCAGTAATCCTCTTGGTGAGGTGCTTTTGTGGTCTTTCCAGCTGCTGGAACTGTCTTGTGAGGTACATCCCAAATGGGGCATTGTACTCTATCATGGGTCTGATGAGTGATGAGTAGAGGGGCACTATAACCTCTTTATTTCTAAATGCGAACCCCTTAGTAATTAGATGGGCCACATAGAAGGATTTCCTAACTACTTTGGCAATATGATTGTCAGAAGAGAGATTACTATCTACCTGGGTCCCCAGATCTCTTATTACCTCTTCTGTATTAAGGAGGCTGCCGCCTATGTGGTAATTCGTGGGTGTGTTATTTTTCCCAAATGGGATGACTATGCATTATTTGGCATTTAGCTTGAGGCTATGACTTTGACACCAGGTGTCTGCCTCAGTAAGGCCTTTTTGAAGGTTGTCCATGTCAGCCGGAGAGTCAGTTATGGCTCCCAGTTTGCAGTCACCAGCGAACTTGTTTAGCCATAGTCCTCCTGTGTTTGCCTGTACTTCTGAGAAATATATGCCGAACAGTAGGGGTCCCAGAACCGAGCCTTGTGGGACACCACTTGTGACTGGTTTAGAGTCGGACCTGGAGCCCACTATTCTTACCGTGTGAGTTCTGTCTGTAAGCCAGTTGGCAACCCATCTTGTGATGTAGGGGTTTATGTTCAGGCTGGTGAGTTTTTCTATAATACACGATTGAGGAATGGTGTCAAATGCCTTGGCGAGATCAAGGTAGGCTGTGTGAACCACCTTTCCCTCATCTATGGCCTTGGTGACTGTCTTGAAGAAGTCAACCAGGTTTAGTAGGCATGATCTGCCCTTAACAAAGCCGAACTGGGTCAGGTCAAGTGTTTGGAGGTTCCCAATGTCTTTGTTAATGAGTTCCATGATGATGTGCTCCATAGCCTTGCAGACCAGGCTAGTCAGGCTTATGGGGCAATAGTTACCAGGGTCAGTTGTGGCCCCTCCTTTGTGGAGTGGAATAACCCTTGCTGTGCTCCATTCTATGGGCATGTAGCCTGTGGAGAGGCTGAGGTTGAACAGCGTGTTTAGGTGGGGGGGTTAGTTCATTCTGTAGTTTGTGCAAGACGCAGCCTGGGACACCATCTGGCCCCATTGATGCTGTGTTTTTGACTTTTGAAAGGGCTGTTTTCACCTGTGCTTCTGTGATTTCCGGGACACTACACTTTTCCAGTATTGTTGTGGGCCCTTTTGAATGTGAGAAGGAGGTGAAGTTTGCACTGAATCTATCTGCCAGGATGTTGGCAATATCAGTAGTTTCAGTATATTTTGTGCTATTTTGCACTAGCTCAGAGCATATCTGCAAGTTGCCACTTAGATTCTTGACATAGCTAAAGAAGGCTTTGTGGTTATCTTTCGAATCCTTGGCTATTTTTCTTTTGAAGTTAGCCTTGGATGATTTTATGAGGGACCTTAGTTTCTTACTGATACTGATCAGGGATGTCTTTCCTTCTTGGGATTTGCTTTTTTTCTGAACTAGTTTCCTCCTTTTGTTGTATAACCTATTTATGGCAGGGGTCCAGCAGACTAGTTTCTTCTCTTTGGGGAGTGAGTCTTGGTTTTAATAGGGATGGCATGATCCATGCATGATTGTAGGTGCTCATAGAGTGGAATTGTAAAGGATTCTGCATCTTGAGCAGTGTTATCCTTTAGCGTGAGGGCTGTGAAACTTACTACCTCTGCCTTAAGTAAGGTGAAGTTTGCTTTAGAAAAGTTTTTCACTGTGGTTTCCTTGGTTGGGGGTGGTGGGGGGTGTGGATATCCAGGGTGATTAGTTTATGGTCTGATCTAACGAGTGACGGGTTGACCTCTGGTATGGAACACCTGTCGCCCATGTTGGTGATGACCAGGTCCAATATGTTGTGGCCTCTGGTAGGGGAGTTTACCAGCTGATCCAGGGCATTTGAGTTGATAAATTCCAGGAAGCACTGAGCCTGGGAGTTTGTACTCAAGTAGTTTTCCCAGTTAGTAGTAGGGTAATTTAAATTGCCCAATATCAGGGTGTTTGGTAGGACCTTCATGTTTTCCAGTGTCTCCAGAAAGGCAGAGTGGTGGTCCTGGGTCATGGAGGGTGATCTGTAGCAGGCCACAATTTGCATTGCAGATTTGCCCGATGTTAGTTGCACATGGATGATCTCAGAGATATCATGCTGCGCCACTAACCTGGAGGTGTGGATATCCTTGATGAATATGGATACACCCCCTCCTTTTGTGTTTCTGTCCATGTTCTGTGGCTGAAATATGTGGTATGAGTTGTAGCCCAGTAGTGCTGGAGTGCTCTCTGGAGCCTTGAACCAGGTTTCAGTTACTGCACAGATGTCGACGATCTCCATACTTAGGAGTGCTTCGAGTGCATGCATTTTGAGATTTAAACTCCTGGCGTTGAGTAGCATAACCCTCATTTCTTTACTTGTGCTGTTTATGGAGATGGGTTTGAATTTTGAGCCTTTCCTAAAAAAGGCACTATGGGGGCAGCAAGAGCCCTGGCCAGTATTCGAAAGCCAAGGGGTGACAGGTGCAAGCCATCTCTTGTGAAGCAACGTGGCTTGTCGAGCATGTCATCCCAGGCTGACAGACACTGGATCCCCTTTGAATGACACCAGAAGCTTAGCCAATTGTTGAAATTGATCAGTTTTTCTTTATACTGAGGTATCATTCTTGGTGAGGGCAGGATGCTACTCAGTGTCAGGGTCATTCCCGTCTGGGCTACATGATCAGAGAGCTCTTCCATGTCTCTTTTCATGTAGTCCAGGGAGGTACTTCTCAGGTCATTCACACCAACATGAACAATGACAGAGTCATATTTGTACTTGTTCTGGAGTGACCTGAGTGCTTGTGTTATGTGGCGGATTCTGGCTGCCAACAGGCAGCTAACAGTAACCTTCTCCTTGTCCAGCCTAGTGAGTGGGGCGTCAGTGTGCCTGACTATTGATTCACCTATTACTAGTGTGTTTGGTATGTTATTTTGCCTTAAGGGCTGTGATTGTGCAGCACATTGATTTTGTGTTTTATGTGTTGTCTGGTTTGTGATGGGAGGTGCAGGTTTTGTGGGTGTCTGCTTTGGAGCTCTCTGATGCTTTTGCAGGTTTTTATTTAGAGCCTCTGAGTATGATTTTGTGTATTTATGTGTATTTTTTGCCAGTGCTGGTTTAGTAGGTCTATGTGAGGCTGGAGGTGTGGTGCAAGTGTTAACCTTCTCCTCATGACTGTCTGTTCCATTCTTGGGTGAAGAGACCTTAGCCTCCAGTTTGGCTGTATAATTGCATCTCTCGCATATGTTAGTGTTTTGTGGTAGGAGGAGAGGGCTTTCTGTGTACATGAGGCAGTTGTAACATTGCCTCAGGATATCCAGATTCACCAGCTGGACTGGGTTAGTACACCTGAAGTTGCCCTTTGGTCATGCCTGAATAGTAGGGTGAGCTGCTTAGTCGCTTGGTTGGTGAGGGTGGATAAAGAGCCTTGCCCTGCTGAGCAGTCAAGTCTTGGGGTATATTAGTGCTTGCTATTAGGTCTGAGCAAGTGCTGGACTGTAGGATGGTTTTTGAGTGCTTAGGTTGAGAGTTAGACTAGTTTCAAGTGAAAAACTAAAGAGGAGACTTAGTGGAGCCGGGAATAATTTAACCCTAACTAACCGGTGCTGCCCGGCACACAAAACCGTGCAAACGCGTTTTTTAAACTACTAACTTCTGGGCTGGAACTACTCCTCCGGGGACAGATGGCTGCTCAAAGTTCCCCTCTCCCACAGGTGAACAGAGAAACTTCCCTCTATCCAAGTAAGGTATGGGCATCTCAAACTTGTAACACAGCCCTGAATTCAGCACTAGCCTGAAAACTGGACTATACTTGCTTAGAAAGGCGGGAAACAAGAAATTTTTTTTGTTTGTTTTTTTTTTTAAAAGATAAGGCAAAAACAGTAAAAAGTACACTTAAAACAGCTTTAAACGACTAGAAGCGATCAGAAAAGGCTATCGCACCTTAGTTTGTAGCCTACAACAGTTAAACAATTTATTTAAACAAAAAACTTTTTAAAAATGCAGGCAGTCAAATAAGTACAATATGGGAAAAAAACAAGCTTTTAAATCACAATAAGTGCTGGAAATTCAGCATTTAGGTGGAAAACAGTTAAGTACAGCAAGAAAATATAGAAAACTGATAATCACTCCAAAGTCTCTCTTTTAAGCTAGAAGGCCTGTATCAGTTTAAGGCTTTCTAGTGCTTTCCAGTAGGTTAGTTACAGGAAAGATGGGAAACAAGCGCAGATGTGGTCTTTTAAACCAGAAAGTTGAATGAGATGGACAACTTCCCGAATGATTAATAAACTACAATTCCTGGGCCAAGAACCACTCCTCTTGTGGTAGACAGGCTACCTAGTAATTACCACTCCCACTGATAAGCTAGAAGGCTACACTCCAACAAAAAGGCTTGGGGGGCTCAGAAGCTTACAAACAGTCCTGGATACAGCAAATCTGTACCTGGACTAGATTAGTTATGGGAAAGGTGGGGATCAAGTGCAAACACAGGCTTTAAAACCAGAAAGTTGTGAGAGATGGAAAAAACTGTCCAAACGGCCAATAAACTACAATTTCTGGGCCAGAACCACTTCTCTTGTGGTAGACAGGCTACCTAGTGCTTACCACTCCCACTGATAAGCTAGAAGGCTTCCCTCCAACACAGAAAGGCTTGCGGGGCTGAGAACCTTACCAACAGTCCTGGATACAGCAACTCCATATAATTTTGGCTTTTGGTGAATCCTTGCGGTATGAAGTCACTGACGATAAACTTTTCATTTCAGGAAGTACATAACATGAAGTTACTAGGCTTATTGGCCTGGAGGCCCTTATAAGCCTAACCAAGAGTTTATCCCATATTTAGACAAGTCAGTACTCAAAACCCCTGTCCAGCAGGGACACAGGTGGAATGCCAGGTTGTATTGTCTGTTTCCCATTCAGTTAACCAGGTTGTGCTTGAAGAGGGATAATGAGGTACTCTGAGGTGGAGAGGGAATCTATTGGGAGATATAGTGTCAGAGTATTTTATGCATGGTCCATATTGTTTGCATATCTGAGCAAACAGTGGAAGCAGGCTATAAGATAAGTGATATTGGTTTATGAAGTGAGAAATAATTCCTTTTTAAGTACAGTACAATAGTTGCATTGAGTCCTTATTATAACTTGGTGCAGAGGTGACTCGTCTGCCCCCCCCCCAATTGATTGGCTGCATTTAATTGGCAAAGAAAGGAGTACAAGGTGTTGCACTCTCTCTCTCTTGGGGTTGGGGGCTGTGGGTCAGTGTAGCGGCCATGCAGTTGGTGAGCAGGGTAGGTCAGCTCTTAACTTCATCATTAAGAAGTTTTGGATGTGTGTGTGTGCTAAGACTTTACAATTTTCCTTTCTTTTGCAGGTGGGGTATGGTGGACGGGGCATCGGTCGGTGACCTGAAGGAGATGGGTTCAAATGGAGATGGAGGCCATCGCAGTGTGGATGTCCTGTTGGTTTGAGCGGTGCGCTGTAGGAAGTGGTTTTGCCAAGTGATGTATTCTGCTGTGTTGGTGTACTGCTCTAGGGTGGTCCTGTTGCAGGGGTGGGCACTATGAGGTCATAGGTAATCTTACTTTGTGTTCATAAAGGCATGTCAGTGTTGGTTCAGATAGGAGTTAGTGGGGCATGTGAGGAGAAGGTATGTTGGAGCAGGGTGAAGCTGGAGGGGAATTGTTTATGGGGAGTAGTACGGGGAACCACAGGTAGGGTAAAGTCAATTTCAGGGTATATATGACTTCTAGAGGTTGGTTGGATTTTATGATGCATGGTAGGTATACAGGTATGTTGAGGGATTTTGGAGGAACCAGGGCTTTGAAGTTAAGCAGAAATGGGAAGCCTTAAGCAAAGCATGGATTAAGCTTGCTGTTGGAGTTTAGGGTATTTTTTTAATTTTTTTATTTTTATTTTTAGGTAGGCTTATGGTAGGGCATTCCGAGTTTGGTTCAATTGGTATTGTAGGGGCCTGGAGCTCCCTTTATAAGGATGGCTTATGGTAGGGCATCGCCATAGTGATTAAATTTGTGTTGCAGCTGTCTCTGGGTAGGAGTTTGTGCAAAAGATTGGGTATTTGTCTGCTTTGGGATCAAGGTAGGGTAGTTCGGTCAGTCAATGAGGTGATAGCTGCGAGAAATATAGTTACGGAGGGATAATTGTTCATTTCAGAGTGGTGCAATACAGTCACAGAGCGCAGTTAACAGAGGGAGCAATGGTCTGTTGCTTGACAAAAGCGGAGTGAAAAGGATTGTATTCGGTTGGAGTGGATGTTCTGGTGTGGTAAAAGGGTGATGCTACTTTATTTGGGTTCATCAAGGCACATTTCAGTACTGGTATGTTTCAGTACTGGTATGTTAGGGTTTTGGGGTTGATGACAGGGATTGGATTTGGTTTACAAATGGGTACACTAAATGATATTTGGCTTACCCCCTCTTTTATGGGGGGTAGTTGGTTAGAAAATTTTGGGTAGGTGGGAGGGGGAACAGCCTGGTCAGGCTGGTTGGCAAAGAAGAGGGACAAGTTTGCCCTCTTCTGTTCCCCCTCTGGTGTCTGGAGCTTCATTTCAAGGATTTGGGGAAAGGAAATGAGCAGCTGGAGGAAGTTTGCTGAACAGGTAAGCAAACGGAGGTAAGGATGCTGATTATTTGGTTGGAAGGTAATTCAATGAATGGTTTATGAAGTGAGATGGGACGCTGCTTCATAAGTAAAGGATGGGTAATTCAATAAATGGGATGTGAAGTGAGTCTTGGTCACTGCTTCATAAGTAAAGTAAGCGAGCAAAGGTATGGATGCTGCTTACTGGGGCAGGATGAGTAGGTCCGCTGTCCTGATTAACATTACAAGTATGTTTATGCTGAGTTTAGAATCAACTATACTATGTCCAGTTGTAATTAATAAATTTTGGTAATAAACCTATGTTATGGAAGTTTTAATAAAGATCATCAAATGTCATTCATTGTGATGTGTTTATTGAAGGGGACAGGGACAACTGGGAGAGTTTTGAAAATTAACCTATCATAGCAAAGGTAGCAAAAGAGGGGTCCATCCTTTTAGTTATAAGAGGGAACGAACCAAAATGTCTTTTAGAAAGAGAATGTGCTCTGAATGCTGGAAACAGGTTAGTAAAAGGAAGAAATAAACATTTTCATTTGGATTCTACAGTACTTTTAATTCTTTGCAAACAGCCCTTATTTTTGTGATGAAAGGAACTGCAAACTTTATGAGTAAAAGACCACTTTGACTGTATTACTAGTAACACGGTTTATCTGACTAACTGTATGACATGTCAGGTATTTTATGTATGAAAGGCAAGAAGTACTTTGCAGCAGAGGTCACATAAGTATGCTATCAAAATGAAGGAATGCTCTTTACAAACATTTATTAACTTATCAGAACTATAAGATACAGAGCTCTCAACCTCTTGGTACAAAATTTCTGAACAAACCCAAAAGTAACAGGGGACAAATCATCAAAATAGGGAACATTTTTAAATACTGATCTTATAAACTTAGAAAGTTTCTAGAATAAAAGGTCTTGTTTACCATGCACTTTCTGAAGTATATTTTGTGTCTTTCGGCTTTTCCCGGTTAGGGGTCGCCACAGTGGAACTCCGGTCCACTAATGATTGGCAGTAGATTTTTACGTACCGACTTGCCAGACTTGATGCACAACCTTCAACGAAGGTACGCCCATTCACGCATGTCTCCACACAGAAGACGCTCTAACTGAGAATCGAACGGCACAACATCTTGCTGTGAGGCGACAACGCTACCGCAGCACCACCACCGCAGTACTTTCTGAAGTATATAAAAGTCTGAAACTCAAACGAGTGTCATCATTTAGTGAATTCAAACCTCACTGATTTGCTACAGAAATCAGGAAAAATCACAAATTTAATGAAGAACAGACCAAAAATATGAGGCAAACATCAGGACATATTGCAAAAATCTGTACAGTTGAGAAGTATGATAAGATGATAAGACTGGTCAACAAAGATGCCCACTCCTACACAACAGGCTGTCTACCTGACAGCTTCAGTGACCACTCCCCCATTTTCCTCCTAAAACCCAATGTAAAAAATGCCAATCAAATTATTCATAGACAAATCCGCTATACAACAACCTTTAATCCCCACTCCTTCAACTCTTCCCTCCAAAACTGTAAATGAACCCCACTAATATACCTCAATCTAGACAAAGCCATCCACTTATTCAATTCCACCTTCCTCAGCATCCTAAACACCCATGCTCTCCTAAGATATGCCAGAGTCAAAACTAAAAGCTCCACCTAGCTACAAAAAAAAAAAACCACCCAGGAACTTATGAAAATCCGGGACACGCACGGGAACACTGGCACCAAACTAAAATCCCCACTGCTGGGCAATCCTTTATTGAATTGCGTAACAAGGTAAAAAGCAAACAAAAACAGATAAAGCCCTTTACTATCAGTCCACCTTAAACTCCTCCCATCACATTCCTAATCAATTCTGGTCCACAATAAGCTCTCTGGTCCACCCAGGTAAACTAGGCACCCCCCCAACTACCTCCCCTCCTCCTCCAGCAGTATAGCTGACTCTTTCAACATACACTTCACTGAAACCATCCTATCACTAGCCAAACAACAACTCTCCTCATCCACTAGCCCCTCACACAACCCCAACCCCTCACCCCCCTCCTTCACCTTCCTCGCAGAACCCACCTCCTATATAAAAAAACTTCTGACAAAACTTAAGCCCACTAAACTCGCAGTTGACAAACTACCCTTAGAATACCTAAAAATAGCAGCGGTCCCCCTAGCCTATCCAATTTCCATATTAATTAACTGCCACATATCAGAAAGGATGTGCCTACCCTGTGGAAGATTTAAGACGTCATTCCCCTACACAAAGGTGGCTCTTAGACCGACCTTTCCAGCTACCACCCCATTGTCATCCTCTCCCCGCTCTCCAAGATTCTTGAGAAATGTATTAACTCTCAGGTACTAAACTATCTATAAACTAACAATCTCCTCTCTAAAACTCAACATGGCTTCAGGCCATTTCACAGTGCCACCGCCTCCCTGCTTTCCTTCGCCAACACGATCCTGCACCATAAAAACAATGGCTTATTCCTCTTTGCTATATTTCTGGACCTATCAAAGGCTTTTGATATGGTATCTCACAATATTCTTCTGTCTGTCCTCACTAATCTCTCGTTTTCCCACTCTGTCACCAACTGGTTCCATAGCTATCTAGCTGATGGCAATCAGTGTTTTTTTTTAAGATCTGCTGTCCCCTCATCTCCCAGTCTCTCTCGGGGTCCCCCAACACTCAATCCTTGGCCCTCTACTATTCTCCTTCTTCAACAACCTTCATACCTCCACCAAACATGACACACTCACACAATATGCAGATGACTCTGTTCTCATCTGCTCTGCCCTCACTTTACCAGAACTCCAAAATATCACACAAGAGTCATTCACATCTGTAGAAAACTGGCTTTCCAATGCCCAACTTTTACTCAATCAAAACAAAACCAAACTCCTTATCTTTCAACCCTTCAGATCTATACAATCTTCCACCCTCTTCAACATTCATGCCAAGAACAACACTATCATCTCCCCATCTGACCACACCAAACTTCTAGGTGTGGAAATTAACAACAATCTCAAATTGGACCACCACATATCTCTTACCATAAAAAAAGTTAATAAAAACTCTGGGCACTTTATAGAAACAAACAATACCTAACCAGGACAGTCAGGACTGCTATTGCCAACTCCCAGCTAATCTCCACCTTACTCTACGCCTCTCCCATTCTTACCAGCCTTAGACAGACTGACCTAAACATACTAGAATCCTGCTACAATAAAATTGCAAAGTTTACAAAAGGCGCATCATACCATAGCCACCACTACAACTCACTTAGGGAATTTGATTGGATTGAACACCGTCAGCTTCTTCACCTGAATTAACTCTCATTCGACCACAAACTAATAAACCACCCCATAAGATCCCATCACTTCAAAACCTACTCCAACCCTGATCTTCTTCTAGACCCCTAAGATCCAACAGCAAAAATCTAGTTCTCACCACCAAACCCAAAAACTCAGCAGTACAAGCCTTATTCTCATGTGCCACTTCTGACTATGAAACAACCTCCCCACCCCCCTCGATAAGCAAGTTACCATCCAGCAGACTATTTAAAACTACTCTCAAGTCTCACCTAAAAATGCATTGGCTCTGCCCTTACTCCAACCCCGACTAACAAAACTCCCAGACACTTAGTACAGCTTTATTTTTCTGTGTATCTTATCAGCTTAATCCATAGGTATCATTT